>NW_027498027.1:0-133149 GCF_021521415.1 Bidens hawaiensis
AAATGGGCTTCCGTTTTATACTAACCACTTGACTTGTTTTCTTCCCATTGATGTGGATATCGTACACACACTTTGATTACATTTGAAAATTCTAACACCTGGATAAGACGCTCAATTCCCCTTTTTTTCTCCCCTCGAAACATATTGATTTGAGTTCAACAAACATGCACATATATAACCCCAAATCACCTTAAATGAATTATAAGGAACAAAAGCAACAAAGTTTTACTCTAGATCAATTACACACGTAACAAATCTAAAAAAAAAAGTAACAAAAATTATTTAAAGTGTAATTTAGAGCATATCACTCCACCACCTACTTGCCACTGCCATCACCACCACATGTCATCACTGCCTACATCCACCACCACAATCTCCATCCGTCACATATAATCTGGTCCAACAATCTATTTTAGTTTGAACATGTTTCGACTTAATCTAACATCAAACCTTTTAAAAATAGTGCGCTTTAACCCGAATAAAGTTCAATTCATTATTCAACTTGATCTGACCCACATATTTTACCAAACATAGTTTAAAACCCTCAGGTTTTGACTATGACATATTATTGCCCAGTACCTATTTTTGGTACAATAAGTAATAGTAATATAGTATAAATAGCTTTTAGAAAAACATGTCTCCTATTGTTATTGTGTGTCCAACATTTAAGTTTTATAAAATTAAGCTCTTTACTGGTTTGGCCAGCTTAATTTTCTATTGACTTTTTTGGTCAACCTAAAAAGTCACAAATGTTGAAAAAGTCAAAAGTCCACATAAAATTCAACGTGACCAAAAAAAGTCAAAATGCTCATAAAAGCTGAGTTTTCAAAATCATAAGCCAAACCGCCATACTGAAGTATTTACCTCTTTTTTTATGAGAAGTATTGACCAACAACTTTTATCTTTAAACCACCTTTGAATTTGTATCATCCACGTTGACTGTTGACACAAAAAAAAAAGAAGTTAAATGTCACTAAATAAAGTAATAATCATTTAATAAGCACTTTAGAAACTAACAACAAACATGTTAAAGTTCTCATAATTAATAATGGGCCTTCCAAAAGAGTAACTCTGCAAGGTTAAAATGGTAATATCAGCATAACTCATAAACAAATGCATACACGTGTGAAGACATACTCAAAAAGTCACATAATCTCTGAATTTGATAGATGCTTTCAGTGTTTTATTTAATGGTGTACCAATTCTTGTGCTAATATCTAAGACAACAAAATGAAAATGTTAGTATTCCAAAATTCAAAATAAATCTTATTTAACATATCATAATGGTCCTAAATATAAGAAAATAAAGCATACACTTCTAATGACTTTTTGTTGGTATATTAGTTTTGGCAACTCTTAAACGGCATCTAGATATTACAAATATGATCAAAAAATTATTAGGGATTCTATTAAGTGTGACCTACCCATTGAGATGCATATATAGAGCCTCTTGCTTTGATATATGTTTGTAGAAGCATAGCTACTTTTTGCATGATTTCACATCTCAAAAGTAAGTGTATACAGTTCAAAAAAAAGGTTTGAAATTTTGAATGCACAAGAATATTTGTTTCACACCTAAACAAAAAAAAAATAATAAACAATATCATAACTTGCTTCTGGGCATAGTTGGGTTTCTAATCTATCTCCCAAGTAAAGCCGATGAATGCCATTAAAAAATGGTTATTATTATATGATTAGATAATTCAAACTTCATGAGAATGAATGTGGTTTTCAATATGTTTTATCAAAAAAGATGAAATTATAAAGACCAAGAAACTAAAGCCTAAATCGAAAGTCGCGGACCAATAAACAAACCAGAAAGCCGCATGTTTGCCTTATCGTGCAGTAGGTAACCAATCACTCAAAATTACAGATTTGCAACATTAGCATTCAGAGAAAAATTGGGGATTTCACATAATACAGATAAAATAAATTGTTGTATTTACCTCCCAAGGTTTTGAGTTACGTTCAGGCCTCCAAAAGTTTCAGCAGATAATTTTGACCCGTCGTCTTACTGGTAAAAAATATGCATCCTTTTTGGTTTCTCATTCGTAGCTCCATGTTCAGCTTCATTCCATAAGGTACCTCATCACAAATATATAAAACCTACAATATTTGAACAATAATGTTAAACGATCCCAAGCTTGAACTATTTTACAAATCCTATAGAGATTAAACATCTATCCAACAAATTCTATAGATTAAAACAGGTTACATCACATTATATAGCAAGAAAAAATTCCACATAGTAGCATATATCCCTAACCAAAATAACTTCCAAAAGTCAGTAACTCCTCCTTTCATAAAAGGAATGAAAGCAAATGTGTATGTAAACACCATGTGAGTTCTAACATTTTTCTTTAACTTTGATGATTACTATACCTAGTCTGTAATAACTATCAGTATATTAGGTGTATTAGTGTCACTCATTTAGAGTTGCTTACCAAACATCATCCCAAAATGGACCTGTTTCCACAAACCTTAAAACTCAGTTATGAATGTCATTAGAACACGCAAACACCAAACTTTATAAATTTGCCCACCTAAAGACACCATAATTGCAAAGCTAAGGCCCAAATGAAATTCAATTGCACAATTTGTTGAAAGTGTGTGCCAAAATACAAAACCTAAGACCAATTCATGTTTATATAAATACTGAATCTCTACACAAAGTTGTTTGATTTCAAGATAAGCAACAAATTGCAAACATAAAACTATAATTTAAAAAGTTACAAAATTATCTGATTAAAAATTTATTATACTTTAAACTTTGTATATTCTCACAGTAATATTTCCTTATGTCTAACAGTAATTTTTCCTTAGTTTCACTCTAGAACTATTACCTGGTAAAAACCAACATAACTGAAACCTAAGTTGAGGTTAGGAACTTCAAGTACTCAATTTCCATTTGGGAAAATTTGTTATACAACTTCCTAATACGATCATAGCCCATAAAATTGTATCTTCTCTGTCCAACTTCATGCATACTTAAATTAATAAAAATGACTCGATATTATCATAGAATGTATACATAAGACTCCCTAATAAAAAGATTATGTTTGTTGTCTACTTTTATTAGATTTGATGAATTAGGGTTGAATAACAGGAAAAGTTATGGTTAGTGAACCAAATTAAAATCCGAGGGAAGATCAAAACAATAGTTAAAACGAAACATGAATTAGGTTCAATAATATGATGAAAATCAGACCAAACAGGGATGATTGCTCTTACAATGATTAAAGCATAAACGATATCCATGGAAGAATCGGAGTTACCTTGAACCGATCAGATACGATGATGAGGAATATGTTCGTGGTTGATGTATAACACCGAAGCAATTTGGTGCTTCAAAGCCTGGATACCAGCGATTAATTGGTGATTTTGGGACAGCAGATGTCGTGATCTGCAACCTGCGTTCAGAATTAATTGGCTATTGCAACAGGTAGAGATACGATCGATCAATTGTTCACAAGAAGAATATGTAGGTTTTGGACTTGTAGGGTTTCAGAATGTGATATAATCCGTTTCACCATATCCAACGCTGCCCGTGAAAACGGGTCAAACTCATTCATTCACAAATCAAGCAATTTAGTGGCTCTAGAAGAATGAGGGAGCGATGTGAGAGCAGCACGTAGGATTTTAAGGTAGACAATTATAATGATAAATAGATTATGAACCAATATTTATATATGGGTTCATTTTAATGTTGGTTTGTTTTAGAAGAACGGATTGACTTACGGAAGAGTGTCATCGACAAAGAATATGCATTGAATAATAAAAGAAAAGGTGTGTTTCTATCCCAACTATTTTTTAAAAAACGATTTTTGTAGCTTCAAGGTGTATAATAAAAAAAATATTTCTAAGATAAAAAAATACCTTTTGATTTTTGTGAGCAGGGTTTGGTACAAGTTCGCTCGTGGTTTATCAAGGGAGTTTGATTTATATTATAAAGTCATGTTCATTGCACCACCACTTTTATTGATTATGATTTCTCAAATGACTTATCTACTCCTCTCACAAACCTGAAGTATATTGACTTTTGATTTATATTTTGTTCCAAGTTGCATGCAATAGATCTCCTTTGTCAATGACAAATTTGGATGTTACCATGATAAAAACATTATCAGAAACATTAGCGAGTTGAGAAGAAACCAATTGATCAGATTATTCTAGGTTATTTTGACCAAAAAAAACTTGCTTACAAAATCAGAAACATAAGCGGGTTGGGTAGAAGGTCATAGTGACTAATTTCGCATGGACCGTTTGAAACCGGAACACTCCTTGTCCAGTATTTTGATTAACAATACGGGTGCCGCATATGAATATAAAAGCCTTATTATTTTAAAATCGAGCTGAAATGAATTTAGCCAATCTTTCTTTCCTTTTTTCTCTCACTTTCGATCTATTTGACTAATTATGAATGTACAAACCGAACTGAATTAAATGAGACAAGTGTTGGGTATTAAATCATGGTTAGTTTGGTTTTTTTTTTTGTGAAATTTAGGTAATAGTAGAAGCAATAATTGGGCATCAGATGGACTCATCAATAGTTAGGGAAACTAGCAATTAGTTCAAATAAAATAAAGTACATTATTTGTATATGCTTTGTTGTTATAAAACGTATGGTTTGTTAATGTTTCAGTAAACATGTAGCAATTTATTTGTATATATGAAACTTGCAACTTATTTGTAATTTTAGAGATTTATGAACTTTTCATTTTTCATTATTATATGTAATACGTAATTTTATTTATATAATGCATTAAAGATTTATCAGTTACACCGTTTTTATTGTCCAACTCGTGTAATACACAGGTTTCTAACCTAGTATATTATATAGATGATTAATGATTAATAAGATAAGAGTAAATTATTAAACATTAAGCAATTAAAACGGTGAAAAAACTATTCAGAAGACTAAGCATTTGAATACTCTTCGTATAACTTTCAGCCCATTTGACATTTTATTTATAATTTAAAATAATCTCATTTGAATTATGACCCTCCGTTAACCTATTTTCATATGAATTGAGTAATTTTTTTTTGCTTTTGGTTCTTATCATGATTTGTAATATATTATTTATTTTTTTATTAAAAAAAAAAAGAGATTGAAAAAAAAAATTTAAGTTGTTGCATGTCAAAATGTCCCGACCAGTTTTAACACCAACTAAAATTACACATTTTGTCCTTTTACACAACCTGACCATCAACTCCTCTATAATTATGTGAGGGAGTTTTCTAACTTTTTTAGAGGATGTTGAGTGGTTGTGAGTAAATGAGAGAAAATTTTAAAGAAATTGATAAATTTTGAGTAAATTTGGAGAAATATTGTTCATCCTGTATTCATATTTTAATATATTTGAAAGAGTTTGTGAGTAAAGAAAAGAGAAAAAGTAATGATAAAGATGTAAAAAATATTATTTAATTTTATATGAGAGAGAAAATATAATATTTTTTTTAATGTAATTATAGAGATAGAGATGAAGAACCTGACGTGAATGCTCTAAATCATTAAAAACAATCTTCAACTTTGTTCTCAAGCCCGTTAAAAGATTTTTGAAGCAATAACATCAAACTTGTTGAAAAAGGTGGACGAAAGAATGCACTGGAAATAATAATAAATTCAACAAACGCCAAAACAAAAGAATTAGTTCTGCCAATAACCAAAAGGGTAGAAAAACTTTGATGGAAAAACACAGGAATGGAACTGGTTTCATTTGAAGCCAAGGAGTTTTCATAAGAAAACATATAATTGCAGTTATGGAACAACTGATTTTGCACAGAACCAAGTCCAATCTTGGTCACTCTATATCTAACAATTGAATAATCAACATTTATTTCTTATAAAGTCATCTAAACCTAAAGTGGCCATCGTATGAAAGTGTTTTGAATTTGCCCCAGCAGCCCTAACACAAGTAAAGCAATAGAGATAAAATCGATAGAGATAAAATGGGTCTGTTTAATGGTCTTACCCGCCAAAACCAATCTTCACCAGTCTCTGGCTTGGGTGCATTGATCAAATGGGTCTTACCCGCCAAAACCAACCTGGATCCGTTTAATGGTAAAGCAATAGAGATAAAATCGATTAGAAAAGCAACATGTACCCGTTTGATGATCAATGCACCCAAGCCAGAGACTGGTGATCTATATGTAAAGTTAGGCGATTAGGGTTTCAGTGAGAGTGAGAGAGAGAGAGAGAGAGAGAGAGAGAGAAAATTTTAGAAGACAATCACACAATCTGGGTATGGGCAAAATCAGGATCAACGTATTGCATATGACCCGAATAATATTAACCCATGAATCCCTATAATGCCAATTTCAATGGGAAAAACGGACACATAGATTAATAATTATTCACTTTTCTTTTGCATTCTATTTATATTATATCTATATATACTTTTATAAAAATAAATATTAACATATTATTTTACTATATATTCCAAAATACTTTATGAAATCTAAAAATTAACAACAAACCATGTTTGTCAAAGATTAAAAAGAATATAATTTCAAATGTTATCATTAACATATTCTACTATGTATATCGTAGAAGATTGTAAATAAAAACAAAACGTGAATATGTTTTCATTTTACAAAGTAATTTTTTTAATCATTAAATTATAAATATATACTTAAAAGTCGATCCATTTTTTTAAATCAATACATTTATCTATATTATTATTAGTATTGGAAATTGTCATATAAATTTATAAATTATAAATATATGCTTTAAATCTATCCATTTATTTTTTCGGTTAATTTAGTAAACTATATATATGTTAAAATGTAATGATTGTATATACCAATCACTTTCAGACATAACAAAGTTTATCATATTTAATTTCTTAGTTTTATATATTAAGGATTGTTTCGTGTTTTTTTGTGGAACTTAAATTTGATTTTTATCGGTCAAAAGTTGATAAATAGATTGTTTGGTACAAGTTAATTACATTTAGATCAAAACTTGTTACGGGTAAAAAATG
Source organism: Bidens hawaiensis (assembly GCF_021521415.1). NCBI lineage: Eukaryota > Viridiplantae > Streptophyta > Magnoliopsida > Asterales > Asteraceae > Bidens > Bidens hawaiensis. The sequence goes on from NW_027498027.1 coordinate 6,984, forward strand.
AGAAATCTGGATATTTTAAAAGTTTGAGGATGCAAATAGGCTTATCGTAAAATTTGTTACGGGTTCAAAGTGTTAACTTGAAAATGTCAAACAGATGAATGTTAGAGTTCTAAACATGATTCGGGTTTCAAGTTTATTTTCAATGACATTTTTGGAATGGGCAATTTCATATATACCCTTACAAAAGTTGAAAATATCATATATACCCACTCAAAACTAAATATATCATATATACCCTTACAAACTAATTCAAATTTCATATATGCCCAATTTATTAAAAACATTATAAAAGTTTACCAGTTTACCCTTGTTTTTTCTAACTTTAAAACACTTTAAAAAAATCATCACATATGGTCTTTCTTCCCTCACGGCTCTTTCTCCTTTCACCTTTTAACTCTCAGATCTGAAATAGTGATAATTTCCGTTGTCACCAATGTGAGAAATCTAAAACAAAACAAATTACGGGTGTGATGATAGTTAAAAGGGGATAAAGTTAGGGTTATACGACGATAGCAGGGTGACAGAAAGATTGGGCGCTGAGGAGGTTTCGCCACCATCTCCGACACCCCTCAGATCTGAATCCGGCCACCACCCCCGTGGAAGAAGACAAACGGTGAGGAGCAATAGCCAGAGAGGGAATTAACCTTTGGTACTGGTCGGAATACTCGCCGGAGTTGGTGTTGAGGAAATGATTGGTTTCCCGGTGTTAATATGGTTTCCGGTGATGAGGCAGTGTGGACTCACAAGAAGGAGGAGATGGTTGTGTTTCAAACATTAATTTTATAACTACTCAAAATGAAAATAAAAAAAAATGGATATAAACAAATTGTATAATATCAAAGGGTAAAAAAGTCATTAAAAAGAAGTTATTTAAATTTGGGTATATATGATATATTCATTTTTGGTCGGGTATATATGATATTTTGAAAGTTTGTAAGGGTATATATGAAATTAATCCTTTTTGGAAATATCAAAAAGCTCAGGATTTGACAAATTGACTATTTTTTCTTCAAATATTAAAATTTAAGAAAAGAACACTTTTGACATGCCAACCCAGGTCTATCAATGTTTTTAACTTTTATCAAATTTGAAATATTTGTGTCAGCATTAACTTTTCATTCAATTATGACCAAAACGTTGTATGGGAAGCATGTCATGTAAAACTATGCTCAAATGAAACAAAATATTCACAAAATTGAATGGATTAACATGTTATTTTTATATTGTCATTATGACAAATTCGCCCCCTAAAATTATCAAAATCTTTTTCATGGTTTAGCTTAGTAAAATATAGTTCTTGAAAAACATCCGTCATTACAATTTAATTTTCTCATTTCCCTCGATGGGTGGTATATTGATAAATATATCAATAATGGTAACGCTCATTCTGTATTTAGGCCTAGTGATTAAAACTAGTATCGTATGAGAAGTCTTATTTCGAAATTGGTTCATAACCAAAATTCTTTCAATGATACATATATGACACTAAGAATGAAATATTTAATAGAAAGAGCGTTATCGGGTACGTTTTTTCACATTTATTTTTTTATTAAGTTCATTTAAAAAAATCATTTTGTGACATAAATAAAATCAATTCATGCACACATAGTATAGATACAAGCATATATGTAATACATTTTTTTCATATACATCATGTAATTATTTGTTTTACTTTTAGTTTTATAGTTTGGATAATCACGTGTGTGACACGGGCTTTAAAGCACACACACACACACACACACACACACACACATATATATAGGGTAAGGTTAATGTAAAAAACAATAGTTTTGTGAGAAGTATAAGAATAGATGTACACCATTAGATCTAGTATCTAGTGGTTGAGATTGATAGTTTTTAAAAACTTATATTCTATATATATATATATATATAGGGGAGGGGGTAGGGTTAATGTAAAAAACAATAGTTTTGTGAGAAACATAAAAATAGATATACATCCTTGGATCTAAGATCTAGTGGTTGAGATTGATAGTTTCTAAAAGTTGCATAGTTTCCTATTTACATGTTATAGTTTCTTATTTGAGTGGTTTACTTTATTTTAAAGGCTTCTCACACTTCTCACAAAACAATTGTTTTTTATTTGAACACTTTTCTAGGTGAGTGTTATCCTAAAAACAAGTAGTTTCCTAGGAAGACTAAAAGTAAATCATAGCCATTGGATCATGCTAATCAATGGTTGAGATTTAAAATTACCAATAACCGACATAGTTTCCTAGAATTACTCTTTCATCACTGTAACCGACATAGTTTCCTAAAATTATTCTTTCACCATCATTTGTAATGCCAAATGTCAAAATTTCGTTGGTTCTTAACATTCCTAAGAAATTCCTTATTCTTATTTGAACTATTTATATATATATATATGAAAGGGATATTTAAAGAATCAGTTGAGTTGCAAGAAATCTTAAGAATCAATATTAGCCACAAGTTTAATTAATTGTCTAGAAGATTTGTGGTTGTTATTAAATTAGAATAAAAAGGTGATGAATGAGGGATAATTAATATTATTAAATGGTAAAAAGGTAGTTTAGTAAAAAGAACATTAAGTCTTATCAACAATTTATTAATCCTTATTGTTTTTGTTTATTAAAGATGACATATCTTTATCTCTATTTCTAGCTTTATCTTTATATATAATAAAAGAAAACAGTTTCTGACACGTGATCCCATTTAGAACATGTGTCAGCCCCATGTTTAATTTGATAAAGTGTTCACAAAATAGAAGGCCACGTCTATTCTCTTCCTCAATAAGCTTTGTCAGGAATCTTTTCTGAAATATTTACTAGGTTTTGTGTCTTCTCTTTATCATTCAAAATTTGAAAAACGAATATATACGTCTCTCTCTCTCTCTCTCTCTCTCTCTCTCTTTAAACCTGCAAACTCTCTTTCTTGAAACCTTCAAACTCAATATGTGGTTGTTTTATGTGATTAAGCCCATGTTATTAGTGGATGTTAAGGTTGAAACAGATGATTAGGAAAGGAATCATTCTTCTACAAAAGGTATTTTTTGCTTATTCTAACTACACATTGGATGCCTGGGTTAATTTTATCCATTAGGAAATAAAACTGTTTGCTCAGGTCTTCAAGAAGATGAAATTGCAGTCTTTCAATTTTAGTCAAGAATAAGGTAATTTCATATATTCAACTAATCCACTTTTGTGTAGTTATCCTTTTGTTAACTGGATCTGTTTGACCAGTCAGAAGCAAAAGTTTTGACAAGCTTGTCATGTTAGTTTCTTGTATAAAATATTTTCTTTTATATTTATTTGTTGGTTTTTTTATATAAAATTTGGCAGATACATTTTGGAGGGTAAGGAGCTTGAGTTCTACATGAAGAGGCTCCATAAGTTGAAAGAAATGGATACTAGGTGAGTCTGAAATTCCCGCCATTATCTAGATTGTTGGTAATTAATTGCTAGATCATCAAATTATAGAGATAGAGGAGAAACCGTTCATTTACAATTGACAATAGAGTAATTTACTACTCGTAAAAATCATCCATACTTATTTTTAGCAGTTAATATATGTTTGTTAGAATTTATTTTTTTTAGGATGTTGCATGTGACGGGTGTTCATGGTGCGGTTTAGCCGCTTTTTGGGTCAAACCGTAACCAAGCCATTAGTAACGGTTTTTCATTATTGAAACCCGAAACCGAACCGCTGAAATTTAAAACCAAACCGAACAGTTACCGACGGTTTGGTTCCGGTTTAGTTTCATAGTTTAGACCATTAAAAGATATAAAAGCTAACATATTTCTTTTTTTTCCAAAAAAAGAACACACCAGTTAACATGAACATAAAATGGTTAAGTAAAAAAAACATAGCCAATGCATAAAACAATTTCAAGCATCCTAAAAAGCCATTTGTAGCAACTTTCGTATACTGTTTAAAGTTTAAAGTATTGTATACTGTTTTGTTTACATGTCTTTATATGTAACAACTTTTGTTTGGATTATTGTTGACTACTGTTGTGGTGATCCATTTGTAGGATTTGATACTTTTAAATAAAGACGCCAATAGAAGGACTTGGAAAGACCCCTTTTTGCATCAGGAAGGTACTAGAGGTAAACTTTTGATTTCGTTCCAATATTTATGTTGAACTTTGTATTCAAATTAGCATAGAAACATGATATTATGATAGAGTCACAGCTGGCAATATGGGACAGCTGGATTCTATTTATGGGAAATCGACTTAATTGATTCGGTTATAACTATTATGGTAAACTAGCTGTCAAATCAATCAATGGTCCTCCCGAAAATTAAGGAGCAAGCCACACTAATTTAGGGTCTGGATGTTTTAAATAGCAAGCTTATTTATCAGTATTTTTATTCAAGTTTTATGTCTGTCTTTTGACTCTTTTCATTGTAAACGGAGACCGTGCCCCTCTCGAATCGGGCCACTATCATCTTCTTTTTCTAATAAAACTAGCCTATCTTTGTTTCCATCAAATCCCGTACTTATCATATTATTTACTAGACTTGAAATGAGTGGAGTTATGAGTTGAATATATTAAATGAAGGTTTATGATATGTGTTATAATTTTGCATTCCATATAATAACTTTGAGTTGAATCTATCAAACAATGAAGGAATAGCCATCTGTTAGCATGCTTTCTACGTGCAACAAAAGATGTGTCGTACTGGAAGTATATGTGTTAGGTGCTCGTGATTCGACTAGATATATTCAGCTGGACAACAAACTTGCAGGTGCTCGAGTTCTTCTATAACTGGTAAATTGTAGTCATCTGTTTACTTTTGGAAATTTGAGCTTTTTATTCTTCTGTTTTTGAGATCCTTGGGTATATATACTCAATGGTTATACTGGTGGTTGGTGCAAATTCCTAACATAAGCACGGGATATAATTGGTAAATATGGTCTTTATAACCGTAGTGAATGATTTGGTTTACAGTCGGTGGGTTTGGTTTCGCGGTCGGTTTATTTTCTTAGTTTCGTTCGGTCAGTGCCAAAGGATTAAACCGTAGTGAACTGTTTGGTTTATGGTTTATACAAAAAACTGACCGTATAAAACTGGACAGGGCCGTGAGATTTAGTTACATTTTAAAATTTTAAATATATCATATTAAATATATTTAACTATGTAAATCAAGCAAACTGAAACATTGAAGTGAACACAGTAAATTAGTATTTTTTGGCTTATTATTTGGAATGATCATTGGCTCTATGTTGCTCTCTGGTTTAAACCTAAAAAATCTCATGCTTATTTGTTAAATGAATGTTTAGAAGCATTAGAAACTACTAAGGTTTACTAATGCTTGATTAGTTGATTGGTTAAAAAAATCACATTCTATAAAACCTATTGTCTGCCTTTATGTAATTCAAATTTTGGATATTAAGAAGAACCTATAATTCAGCTTCTAATTAATAAGGTAACCAAACCAAACTTAGAGGTTTTGTTAGTATAATTTTCAAACCGTGAAATCAAATCGGAACCAAACCGTATGTAACGGTTCGGTTTGGTTCGACTTTAAATTTCAACAATTAAGTTTCGGTTTTTGATTATCAATAACCGTTGGTAACGGTTTGGTTTACGGTTGGACCCATAAACCGTTAAAACCGGACCGTTAACTCCCCTAATGGTCAGCTTAACTATAAAGAGGGTGTAACTTTTATTAATTTGTAGGATATGATGACAAAATATGGCAATGAAATGGGGCCATAGATGCAATAAAAAGAGCCATATAGGACGTGCTTACTGCTCTCGGAATGGAGACACAGGTACACACATATCAATTATGTTATTTATTATATATTGTGTAATAATAAATAGAACATTCATAATTTCTTTCAAGGAAGTCCTACCTACAATAAGAAGAACTCCAGTAAAAGATTTTTATTTGATAACGTGTTAGTTACCCCAATATGATTAGTCATGTTATTATGATTATGTTACATTTAATTGGCGTTTGCGTATTTCAGGTCTGCAATGGAGCTACATATGTCCACAATGATATGCTAAGAAACAAGAAAGATGGAATAGTATGTTAGGTGTTGATGAAATGTTGAATTACATATGTACTCAAGATACAGAAATGGATTTAAATGAATGATTTGTGTTTCTTCTAATAAATTCGGTCATTTTTTTCTCATAAATTAAATGAGTTATGTTTTTATCTTATATATTTTTTTAGTAATCAGTATCGTATATAAAATGACTCATGCTTTATTAGTTGTTTGTAACTCATTTGGCTTGCTTCTTGCTTTAATAGTTGTTTGTAACTCATTTTTTTGTTATATAAATTGCATTTAATTTGTATTCATATTACAAAATTGTTGTTACTAATGAGTTTTTGTTTTATGCTTTATAATATTAGTTCAATTTTAATGTTTACAGAATATTAGAACAAACGTTTTAACAACTCAAGCGATTTAGGATAACAACTGCAGTAGAAAACTAATATTAATAATACTTTAAATTGTTTGGTTAAGGGTTTGAAACCCTAGGTTTAACGGCTCGGTTCTTGATTTGAAAGTACTTTATTGACGAGTTATTGTAACAAAGATTTGTTGAGATACTAAATACCTTAAACTATTATTTTGTAACCCGTGTGTAACACGGGATATAAGCTAGTATATTATATAAAACATATGATATGAGACGTTGGTTAAATGCCTTATTCATTAGTTTTTTTTTCAGTTCCTTTTTTGACCAATTTTTTTACTTAAAACTATCATTTAGTTTTTTAAATATAACGTTAAACAATGTGAATTTTCTTTTAAAATGTATTGAATTGTAAACTAAATTTTCTTTATATTTATTTTATTATTCGACTAAATTCTTTTGTCATTAACGTACAGTTTTACAGCAACATTTTTTTACGTTAGTTTTGTTTTCAAGGTTTTATGTCCCCTTTCATCACATGGATTCACGGCAATGTTTTGCCATTTTTTTTGTTACGTAATTTAGGTTAAATACCCACTTCACATGTAGGGAATTACATACACATACTGATAACTTACCCAGGCTACACAAATTACATAAATTACCTAAATTACTACACGATACACATATAACATAAATTACTCAAATTACATCTACACAAATTACCCAAATTACCATAATTACATTACTTAACCAACCACGAAATACATAAAATTACATAAATTACCAATTACATAATTTATAGTATTACACAAAATACATATATTACATAAAATACATATTTTTTTTTAAACGGCCAACTAAGTAACGCCGGGTACCCCGTACGCGGCCCCCATTGGCTAAAGGTAGCCCGAGCCGGCCACTAGTCCGGACGGACGGAGCCCCTAGCGGTCAACCTGTTGAGGGATTCACCGGATAAAACCCGACCCCCACGCCCACCAAACGGCACGACAGCGAGGAACCGGTAAAACCGGGTGAGATCAGGACTCGAACCCTGACAAGCCAGAGTTGGTGGTAGTGAGGTTTGATCCCCCTACCTCTCACTTATAAAGTGAGTGCTCTACCATTAAGCCACAACCAACTTATACATAAAATACATAAATTACTCAAATTTTCAAAATTAAAAGTATTATACAATCTAGTTACATACATCACAGAAATACATAAATTAAATATATTGCAAATTACACCAACTATGATAACACACAGATCACATAATTAATTAAATGAGTAATAAAAATAAATTATCTTTTTTTTAAGAATTCAATTACATACATTAGTTTCTGTAAGAATTGCAATAAAATAAATATTTATATTTTTTTAAGAAATCTAAGTTAAGATTTCTTAAAACTCATCAAGTGTTATGAATTATTGATGAATGCTATAACATTATTGATGGATGACACATTTGTCAAACATCTTTAGTCACACGAACACTCCAAATGAAATATAATAGTTGAGATTGTCGGTAGATTTACTTTTTGAATAGTAGATTTGATATTATAAATAGCATGTATTTGTAACGAAGTTATCCATCCCGGTAGAACTAACAATTCACATATATCTCTTCACTCTCTTGTCTCTTAGATATAATAAAGTTCAATTATTACTTCAATAATCTTGTTATAATTAGAGCTAATATTATAACACGTTATCAGCACGAGCCGCTTATATCCTAACCAAGAAAGGTAATAGACACAAAGGTATCTACATAAGCATCATAAACACTTCTTTAATTATGTACATTAGATATATATCTATGCATATACATATACTAACTAATATACTGAGTAATAGCAATAATGTGTATAAACATTGTTATTAAAATTTGATAACTATTCTAACTTTTATTTATATATGCACACTAATATCTCATTTAGAAGTTAGATTTATTTATACTAACAATTCTATTCTTATTATTGTGCATACTAATTATATATATTTTATAAAATAAACTGTATTTAATATCTTATTTATTATCTTACTTTAAAATAATTAATATTATATATTATATATATACACACAAACGGTAATGTTACCGTTATAAACGGTAATATAACCGTTGTAAAAGGTTATAAATTTTCACTATAAATAACCAATCATTAACCCCATTTCATTTACAACAAACATTCTTCTTATTAAATTTATCCAAGATAAAGTTCTCAAAAATTATTCACCCGGTTTTACTGTTGGTTACTATAATGCTTATACTACTTCTCATTCTAATTTTTAATCTCCCATCTGAAGATTTCGGCATTTTCTTTTTCTTTTATATGTTTATAGCTCTACCAATGTATTGTATCTCATTGTTGATTGATATATATGGATTCTAATATTTATCTTATTATGTTTAGCAACAAAATGTCAAATATAGCAAAACTCGAATTCCCTGCACTCAACATTTCTGGAGAAAATTATATGTCTTGGACAGCAAATGTCAAAAGACATTTAAAATCTATGGATGTGTTAGACGCAATCCAAGAATACAATGATTGCTCTGACCATGATAAAGCAAGAGCTGATGTTTTCATCCATAAACATATTGATGAATTACTACAGCATGAGTATTTTAATTATGATAACCCATATATGATATGGGAAGATTTGAAAAGCAGATTCGGTCATCTAAAGGAAGTTTTACTTCCTACTTCTAGAGATGAATGGAACAGTCTTAGGTTCCAAGATTTTAAGAGGGTAAATGATTACACCTCTGCTTTATACCGAATTTGTTCAAAGCTAGAATTTTGTGGGTATCCCGTAACAGAGGAAGAAAAGTTAGAGAAAACTTTCTCCACGTTTCATGCATCAAATATAAACTTGCAAACACATTATCGTTTGCAGAATTTTAAGAGATACTCTGATCTAAATGCATTACTCCTTGTAGCAGAGAAAAATAATGAATTATTGATGAAAAATCATCAATCTCGTCCCACGGGTTCATTAGCAATACCAGAAGCACATGTTGCTCACAAAAGTTCTCATAAAAATTCTGATCATAAATGGGAACAAAGTCGAGGACGAGGCCGTGGACGTGGTCATTTTGACAAAAGGCATTTTAATGATCGTAAGCATCCATTCAAATGGAACAATAACTCTTACGGTCGTGGTCGTGGCCGTGGTCGTGGTCGTAACCAGAGAGCCAATAATTATCATGTCCCACACAATACCAATTCCAACCACCAAAATAAATGGAATGAAGCTGGTAGGTCCGAAAACAATGGCACTTCATGTTTTAGATGTGGAAGTACAAACCACTGGGCAAAGGCTTGTCGCACAGCTCCACATCTGCGTGAACTGTACCAAGCCTCTCTAAAAGGAAAAGAGAAAGAAGTGAACCATGTTGATAACTTTAATAATATCAATGCTGAGCTGAGCGTTGAAGACTTTGGGGTAGAACTTTGAAACAAAGTTGCTTGACTACCATAATTAGATGCAGTTATTAAGTTTGTTCTCATTATCTTTAATTATGTAGTTCCTCTTTCATGTACTACTTGTGTTTCAATTAAATAAAGTTCTTATTAAAATATCATATGTCTTCGTTATACACTTATTTTTTTTCTTAATATTTTTCAAGATTTAAAATGAAAATCACCGGAGCACAAGATCAAACAAATGAAGAAGATATATGTATAGCGGATAGTGGAGCCACGCATACTATACTTAGATCTAAAAAATATTTTTATAAACTGAAACCAACAAAAGGGATCATCAATACAATATCAGGTCCTACAAACTTGATAGAAGGAGTGGGAAAAGCTAATTTAGCATTACCAAATGGTACAAAGCTCAAAATAGAAAATGCTTTATTTTCCCCAAAATCAACAAGAAATTTGTTGAGTTTCAGAAACATATATCATAATGGATATGATACTCAGTCAAGGACTGTTAGTAATGAAAAATATTTGCATATCATAAGCAAAGATCAAATATTGGAAAAATTGCCAATGCTCCATTCTGGTTTGCATTATACATATATAAATGTGCCTCAAGCACATATGGCAGTCAAAGAAAATTGTTGCGATTCTGGTATCATAAACTTATGGCATGACAGATTAGGCCATCCAGGATCCACAATGATGAAAAGGATCATTGAAAATACACATGGGCATCCACTGAAAGGTCAAAAGATCCACAAAATAGATAAAATGCCTCAATGTACATCTTGTTCTCTTGGAAAATTAATTACAAGGCCTTCGCCATTAAAAGTCGATAAAGAAACACCAATGTTTCTTGAAAGAATTCAAGGTGACATATGTGGACCAATTCATCCACCATGTGGACCATTTAGATACTTCATGGTCTTAATAGACACATCCAGCAGATGGTCTAATATCTCTTTATTATCGACTCGTAATGTTGCTTTTGCAAAATTTCTTGCTCAAATTATCAAATTACGTGCACATTTTCCGGATTATACCATTAAAAGAGTAAGGCTTGATAATGCGGGAGAATTTACATCACATGCTTTTGATGATTATTGCATGTCTGTGGGGATTGTTGTAGAACACCCTGTTGCTCATGTACACACACAAAATGGCTTAGCCGAGTCGTTGATCAAACGCCTACAGCTAATAGCTAGACCATTAATAATGAGGACAAAACTCCCTGTTTCTATTTGGGGTCATGCAATTATGCATGCTGGATCATTAATCCGCGTAAGACCAAGTGCAAATCATAAATACTCTCCCACACAACTTGTTTCTGGAAATGAGTCAAATATCTCTCATCTTAGAATTTTTGGTTGTGCTGTGTATGTTCCTATTGCACCACCACAACGCACAAAAATGGGTCCCCAAAGAAGGTTGGGAATATATGTTGGATATGAAACATCTTCCATCATAAGATACCTTGAACCTTTAACAGGTGATGTATTTACAGCACGTTTTGCTGATCGTCATTTTAACGAGACAATGTTCCCGACATTAGGGGGAGAATTGAAAAAGCAAGAAAGAGATATATCATGGTGTGTGCCATCATTGTTACACCTAGACCCAAGATCAAAACAAAGTGAGACAGAGGTTCAAAAAATAATACATCTACAAGAAATTGCAAATCAGTTACCTGATGCATTTACTGATATAAACAGGGTCACTAAATCTCATATACCAGCTGCTAATGCTCCAGCTCGAGTTGAGATTCCAAGCAAGCAAAACCATAATAATGCACCTCATGAATCTCAAAAACGTTTAAAACGTGGAAGGCCAATCGGTTCAAAGGATAAAAATCCTCGAAAAAGAAAGGGTTCTGAGAAGGATACTGACCCTAAGGAAGGAATGATTGACAAAACCTTCCCTCAGGAAAGAATAAATGATATAACATTTCCTCAGGAAGAAATAAATGATTCCAATAAAGAATTGTCAATAAACTATGGTAAATCACATATAATGTGGGATCGAGATGAAATGGAAAATATTGATGATATATTTTCTTATTCTGTGGCAAGCGATATCATGGAAGAAAATGATGACCCTGAACCAAAATCTGTAGATGATTGTAAAAATCGACAAGATTGGAACAAATGGAAAGATGCTATGCAAGCCGAATTAAACTCACTAAACAATCGAAAGGTTTTTGGACCTATTGTCATTACACCAAAGTCAATGAAACATGTAGGATATAAATGGGTTTTTGTGAGAAAACGAAATGAGAAAAATGAAGTTACAAGATATAAAGCAAGACTTGTAGCTCAAGGTTTTTCTCAGAGGCCAGGAATTGACTATGAAGAAACGTATTCTCCTGTCATGGATGCTATTGCGTTTAGATATTTAATCAGCTTAGCAGTCTCTAAAAATTTAGAGATGCGTCTTATGGATGTTGTCACAGCTTACTTGTATGAATCACTAGATAGTGACATCTATATGAAAATTCCCGAAGGATTTAAACTCCCCGATGCAATAAGCTCAAAGCCTAAGGAAATGTATTCCATCAAATTACAAAGATCCTTGTATGGACTGAAACAATCTGGAAGGATGTGGTACAATCGTTTGAGTGATTATTTGATAAGCAAAGGATACACAAATAATCTTATTTGTCCATGTGTCTTCATCAAGAAGACAACATCAGGATATGTGATCATAGCTGTGTATGTTGACGATCTAAATTTAATTGGGACACAAAAAGAAATTAATGAAGCAATTGCTCTTTTAAAGAAAGAATTCGAAATGAAAGATCTTGGAAAAACCAAATATTGTCTTGGTTTACAAATTGAGCATATGCATAATGGGATACTTGTGCATCAGTCAACTTATACTGAGAAACTCTTAAAACGTTTCAATATGGACAAAGCAAATCCTTTAAGCACACCGATGGTTGTTAGATCACTCAATGTTGTCAATGATCCATTTCGTCCTTGCGAAGATAATGAAGAAATTCTTGGTCCCGAAGTACCATACCTCAGTGCAATTGGAGCACTTATGTATCTTACTAACTGTACAAGACCTGACATTTCTTTTGCAGTTAATTTATTGGCAAGATTCAGTTCATCCCATACTAAAAGACATTGGAATGACATTAAACATATTTTTCGGTATTTAAAAGGAACTGTTGATTTAGGTTTATTTTATCCTAACGATTCAAAAGAAGGGTTAGTTGGTTATGCAGATGCAGGTTATTTATCTGATCCCCATAAAGCAAAATCTCAAACTGGATATGTATTTAAGAATGGAGGAACTGCGATTTCATGGCGTTCTCAGAAACAAACACTCATTGCAACATCTTCAAATCATGCTGAAGTCATTGCATTGCATGAAGCTTCAAGAGAATGTGTATGGTTAAGATCTATGTCACGACACATATTGATTTCTTGTGGACTAGAGAAAGATCGAATTCCAACTCCTATCTATGAAGATAATGCAGCTTGTGTCTCGCAAATGAAGGAAGGATATATCAAAAGTGACAGAACAAAGCATATACCACCAAGATACTTTGAGTATACTCGAGACCTTATTAAAGACAATCAGGTTGAAATGAGATATGTCCAGTCCAGCAACAACTCAGCTGATCTTTTCACAAAAGCACTTCCCACAGCAACATTCAGGAAACATGTTCATGATATTGGCATGCGCCATGTACGAACAATGTAACGACCTGCAATTTGAGGGGGAGCTATATACTGCACTCTTTTTCCCTTAGCTAAAGTTTTTTCCCATTGGGTTTTCCTTTAGCAAGGTTTTTAATGAGGCAGTACTTTAAGACCCCGAAGTTTTGAAATGGTGTCATCCAAGGGGGAGTGTTATGAATTATTGATGAATGCTATAACATTATTGATGGATGACACATTTGTCAAACATCTTTAGTCACACGAACACTCCAAATGAAATATAATAGTTGAGATTGTCGGTAGATTTACTTTTTGAATAGTAGATTTGATATTATAAATAGCATGTATTTGTAACGAAGTTATCCATCCCGGTAGAACTAACAATTCACATATATCTCTTCACTCTCTTGTCTCTTAGATATAATAAAGTTCAATTATTACTTCAATAATCTTGTTATAATTAGAGCTAATATTATAACATCAAGGACTTATTAAAATGATGTAATAATTAAAAGAAAATAAATTATCAATTTTCTAATAAATTTATATTATTAATGGGTAAGAGAAAAACCATACCACTCAACGATTTCATTTTTCAAACCAAGAAATAAGATTAAAGAGGAGTTATTTTTTCCAACTAAAAAAATCTAAATATCTTAAAACTAAAGAAAATTAATAGATACTTGCTTTTAAAAATTAAATCCCAATCAAATTGTTCTTCAAAATAATTAAAAAAAAACATTTAGGTTGGTTGTTTGTTGTTGTAATGCAGCGAGCATATTTTTTAAAAACCTCATATTACTTTTGTTGAACTAATCTTAATTGGAAAATATGGTTCATATAGAAGAAAAAAGAAATATATTTGTGTTGGGTGAAATTAAAAGAGAACTAGTATTTAGACCCCCCGCAACCGGTAATGAGTGTGGAACAAAGATAACGTTTGCATACATAAGTCAAATTTGATGACAACTTTAGGCTCAAATCATATTCGTGGTTGCAAAGCTGGTTTCAGTTCGTCATAGTAGTTTCAAATGCTTCTACTTATGCCTTGATCTGATCATTTGTTTGGTCTCGGATTTCATTTCTAGATCAAATTCTAAAGCTTACCTGTAATGTATGGTCATTTGGTAATACATTAAAAATGAATATTATATAGTTCAACAAAGTTGTCCAAATAAAATGGATCAATTCTGTTTATATTTTTATCTATTCATTTCTTACTTCTGAGAGAGACACAATTGAAATTGAGGAACTATAATATAAAGAGTTAAATGGGCCATTTTAGTTCAATTAAAACGGTAACCAAATAAATACAAAGAGTTATGAAAATATTTCCCTAATGTAAACAGACTACCTTTCTTAGAGATGTGGTGGACTCACTACGCATGAAATTTGCGACAGTCAATGGAATCCCATTTCGGTATTGGTATAAAGCTGCATTTTTCTATACATACTCCATGAATTGAGCTCTTGACATATGAAATGATGACCAGAATGATAACATCTGCAGTGAAAGTTTGACCCGGACCAAATCAGTGCTTTTGACCCGAACCAAATCAAACCAAATAAGTACTTTTGAACCGAACCAAATCGGTACACTTTTGTCCCAAACCAAATTACCATTTTTTTTGTACAAAACGACCTATTTTGGCCCAAATCTCATTTTCGTCATAACCATTTTAACTCAAAACCATTTTTGGCCCGAACCAAATGAGTAATTTATTTTTTAAACGATCTGTTTTGTCGAATCTTAGCGTCAGTGAGATCAGAAGTCTGTCTCAAATTCAACAGTACATTTTTACCCCATTTTATGTTTTTAACCCGCTAACAAACATAACAAATCCCGTGTTATGTGCATCAAACATCCAACTTTTGACTATTTAACGTCGAACAAAGCCAAAGCATTGAGTAGTTATGTTCTATATTAATTACTAAATCAAAAATACTTTCGCCTAACCAAGCTATAATAAAACTTCAAATGTAGCTCAGATCT
This sequence comes from Bidens hawaiensis, assembly GCF_021521415.1. Taxonomy (NCBI): domain Eukaryota; kingdom Viridiplantae; phylum Streptophyta; class Magnoliopsida; order Asterales; family Asteraceae; genus Bidens; species Bidens hawaiensis. The sequence goes on from NW_027498027.1 coordinate 22,438, forward strand.
CCGTTATGGTAACAATATGTGTTACCATTTCGAAAAACGAAGCGTCATCATCATCTCGACAAAGGATTCAAGCGACAACCGAAGAATAACATAAACCATTAGCCGCCATAGTCATGATTTTGGGCAAAATTTAAGAATGCCAGCTCCGAATTTCCCATGTTTCAAAAAACCCCCACAAAACTTCAACAATCATAACAAGTTTTGAGCCAAAATAAGCAAATCCTAGATAAGAATAAATACAATAGTACAATAATCAACAAAAATAATACAAAACAAAAAATGTCACTGACCATAGATATGGTTCAAAACAGATGAGTAGCAATGTGACACTCCGTAAAACAGGTCATTTTCCGTGCAATGTCTAAATATGATTTCTTAACGTTAATTCCCACATGATTAAATTTTGTTAAGTTTAATCACGACGAGTCTAGCATAGGTCGCATATACACGATACATTGCATACACATAATTTATTTTTATTTATTTAAATTACTCAAAATTTCGGATTTGGTCCGACGAACACGGACGTTGGTGATAATTTTAAACGACTCGAACATATATATGAACGAAGTAGGAAGTTTAAAATTCTATGGGTCTTCGAGCGTTTAGGTTTATTACCAGCCAATATATATAGGTACATGTGAGTACGAAACGCTATATGTTAAGAATACTTGATCTCGCTTTCTTCAACCATTGGATGACTAAACAACTAAAACACATCCAAATTTAAGTGACTTATGATTAGTATATAAGTTAAAGTTAATATTATAAATTAATATTTAACTCTCTAATATAAACTACTATATAAACCGATTCTAAATTTGAATATAATTTCACTAAAGATTGTGTCAAACTAATCCAAAACTTATAACAAAATTTATAAAATCTAAAACCTATGATAAATAATTAACAAGAACTACTCCAACAACTACGTAGTAGTATTATTAATATTTAGGAGACATAAAGTCTTCACCCTATTGTTAGGCATATTCACAATCACTAACTCAATCTCATATCTATACTTGTACTAATATATAAATGGATATTATAACCCATTCACACACTTCTCCTTTACTGTCAAACATAGAAATCAACTCCACCACCTTACTTCCTTTTCAAATCATTATGTTTACTATGTCTTTCAAATGAATAAACAAATATCCTATACCATACTACTTCTTGAATTATATCTTAAATAGATTGAGTTGTGAGATTCTAGTACAATTCCTTTGAATAAATTAATAGATGGTGTGTGGTTTGAAATCTTCCATTATGAATTTCCATGTACTTTACCAAATTATAACTCACAATCATACACACACTCAGAATCCATCCTCACCCCATTCCGATTTTTTTTGACTTCTCATCCCATATCTCATACCTACATATCTAAAATAATATTTACAAGATATTGGTATTTCATTATTATCTAAAGGATTTCTTATACCCATAAACCTTTCTTTCATTCTATAAAAATAAAAACTCCTACCATTTCACAAACTTAACATACTCACTTTTCTCTCTCGGATTACCTTGGCTGCCACCATCATCTAACTTTCCTTCAAGGCTATTAAATTTCCTTTCAAGTTCCTATACCACCTACATTTGTTCTGCTACTTCTATATTGGTATGCCATTTTATAAACTCTACTAATATTAATTATGATTTATATAAAACTGAAATTATACAACACATACTAAGCTTCCAACTCTTACATTTCAAGGAGCAAAGATGGGTTAGGAGGCTCTAAGAAGTGGTTACAAGCTCAAGATTTTCTATTTTCTTTCTAAATCTCTAATCCTAGTGCTAAGTGAGCTAATTTCCTCTAAACATATCTTTATATTTTATATATTGTGTTTATGTTAGTTATAACACCCAACTAAAAATCTATCCACTTAACAAACTAGAGAGAACTTATAGTCATGAACATAAACATATTATGCTTGAAAATTTCTTAAAAGACTTGAAAGGGTTAAATGATATGGGTTAAAAACATGCTTAAATGTAGTTTACATATTACTAAGATTTGATTAAAGTGATTAAATACATGTTGTCATACTTTAAAAAAAAAATAATAATCAAATCACTAAATGTATTTATTTAAGAATGTTGTTTATATATTTGCTAGAAAAATAGGCTATTCTTTATAGGGTGTTTACAAAGTCCTAAAATAGAAAATAAACTCATGTTGTTAAAAGATGGATTTTGGTATAAATTATGCACATAATTTTGTATACTTGAAAGATGGGATATAAACCTATAAAACTATATAGTTTTGATTATATAAAAAAAATGAGCTAAACACGAGTTTAAAAGTTATGAGCTTGATTTGTGAAAAAGATATATAGATTTATGGTTTTGGGTGAAATGTGGACATATGGAGATTTTATACCATTTTAGTATAAAAATATAGTTTTATGAAGTTATAAGTGGAAAGATATATATATATTTTCCTTTATAACAAATATTGGTTTTAAGTATTGAGCATATGTATTCAAGCCATAAATGTCTTTTATAACTTCAAATAAACAAAAGTGGTCTTTTATAAGTTTTTATGTTGGAACGTTCATTCGGTTTATAAAACTTAATTATGGTTTTGGCTAGTTTTATGTCATAGGATTGACAAATAACAAATATCATATTTTTTTTATGACGACATCTTGTCAAACGATAGTTTTACATAAATATAAATTTTAGAGATAAATATATATGTTAGACGTAAAAGTAATATTTTTACAAGTTAAATAAACAAAACTATATATAAAGTCGGTTTTAAAATCCTTGAACCAAAATATAAACATATTATGATTCACAAAAAAAATATTTGTCGTAACTTAAGGAAAAGTTATCGAGATACAGATATATAATTTTAAAATATATTTATTACTAGTCCAAACAAACATGTTATATCCAAATTTACACCGACACTAATAAGAATTATAATCTTAATATTTATATAACTATATATATAAATATTTATTTTCAAAAAGAATATAAAAACTTATCACCAACGGGTCGTCCAGAAATTAAACGAAATGTTCGGTTGGTGAAAGCAACCGACACAAACATAATAAACGAAACGCTCGGTTGGTGAAAGCAACTGACACAAATATAAAAAACGAAATAGCTAGTTGGGTGAAAGAGACTGGCATAAACCGACTTGCGAGTCGATAATGAACTAACTGACCTTACGCGTTTAGGACGTGTGAAGGCAGCGGAACTGTGATTAATCTAAAATTGCTAGCAAATCAACCACTGAACTCACAAGGTGAGTTCCACGACCCCTTTTTACTGTTTTATTGTTTTTAACTGGGGGGAGAAACATACACAACTGCTTTATACGATAGTTAGAAACAAAACCGATCCTTATACGAACTTGAGTTGAACTATGTAGTGCTATAAGTCCCTTGCTTGCATAATATAACCATTAGCTAACGTAGTTAGCCACAGGAACATACGAATAGTACTATTGGCCTTGACATCCCCCCCTATTTTAGGTTGGTCGCGCTAACCTCCGATATTGCATCGAAACAGGGTGCGTATATTCCTTCTGTGAGATTTGAACAGGGCAAAACGGATATAAGTCGTGGTTTGGTAATAGGCTCATAGGTCGTATATTAATTCGTAGATTTAGCGCAGTCTACGGAGGATTACCGTATTTGTTTCAATATATTATCGTATACTTATTTGTGAACTGATTCAACGTTTTATAAATAACGTGATTTTATATCGAGTCTTAAAACTTGTGGACTCACCAACCATTGTGTTGACCTTTTAAATCGTATGTTTCTTTCAGGGAATTAACAAGCTTGTAAGGAAATCATGGAACTGGGACCACGATGCATAATTAGGATACCTATTTTGGAGGGATTTCAGATGTATAACCTGACTGATATCTGGGTCATATACGAGAAATCTCTTATTATGTTTAATTATCTTGTTAAAAATATTTCATGGTTTGTAAAACTCTTTTGAAAACTAATGGTATCCTAATATTACTATGTTTGTGATAATCATATGCTTACGATATTCATGACGTCACGTTCCCGCGTTTCCGCCTTGGCGGGGTGTGACAAGCAAGCCATGGGTAAACAACCAACCACCACCACGGCCAAACCATAAAGAAAAGAAGCAGTAAGAGGCCACTAGACCACCGCCGCCAAAGCTGCCAGTGTAAAAGTGACAACACGTGCAATACTCTAGTGACAACACGTGCAATACTCTTTTAGCGCACACAGAATATTCAATACATAGACCACGGAATACAACCAAGTTACACACAATGTAAACAACCCACAATTTCTTATTTCTATCGCCAACAAAGCACGGCTCGGTAACCGAAGTTGGCATACCCAAGTGAGGGGCCAACATCTAGCCGACTAAAACCCTCAACAAAAAAAAAAGAGAAAGAAATCGACATCCAACAACAGTCATTACTAGGGGTCAAAAGCAACCATCGCCTTCATTACCGTCGCCATGGGTTCCAAAACAGTCAAACATCACCATCTTACCTCCGTCTAGGGTTCAATCTGGCAACAATCAGTGGCGGATCCAGAACATTTTCTTACAGGGGTCGGAAAATTTTTTGGTCGGTTAGCTACCGGTATAAAAAAAATTTCGGTTTAGTTCGGCTGTTTGGGTCAGGTCAAATTGGTATATAATTTTTTTCTAGCCCGCTTCAATTCTCCTAGTTAGATCAAATCAGAATAAATAATGTCGACTTCTTTTTAACATTACTTTAAGTAGTAATTAGAAGTTGATATCTAGTACATTATTAAGTTTTTCTTTTTTATGAAGGAAGTGTATCCCAATAAAAAAAGTTCAGCCAACAAAACTAATTAATAATAAAATATGAGTAGACAAATAAATTAAAAATAAAAATATATCGTAAAATTTTGTACATGTATTTGGTTTAAGATAAATTAACAAAAAGATTAATGAAGGGTTACAACTACTTTCTTAAAATTTATTATTAAAATATTATATGTTGAATTATTTTTATTCACATGGACTTTCATTTCATTGTATTTTATTTTAAAGTTAGAACGAATAAAAAGTTTGGAATACTGGGCCAGACTTTAATTTAAGGAAAGCCCAATAGCTTCTAAAGAGATAATAACCTATTACCCTTGGTGGCGGCTGTCACACCCTCAAAATCCACTAACGGAGTTTTACCGTCAGAGGGTGTAAACTAACAGGATCGGATTCATTAGTTATAATCAAACCATAAAACAAAGTTTTCAAACCACGAAAATGTTTACGAGTAATTAAATGCGGAAGCGTAAAAACCATAAAACAAATGTTGCGTCACGCAGGACGACTTAAACCCAATGATAACAGTTTTAAAATAGTTTGCATAACAAAAGCATTTCAAGCAATGCATGATCCTATACAGCGCGCCCGCCTCGGCTACCTGAGAATAACATACTAAAAGTGTCAACACGGGGTTGGTGAGTTCACAAGTTTATATAAAATAAAGCGTTTAGCGTTTTGCGTTCAGCGTTTTGCGTTACCAGATAGTGTTAAATCAATTATATATCGATAGGTAGCTAGCCTATACAACAAGTATTACTAAGTGTTCGACACCGAAGCTGACTGTTTATCAAGTGCCTTGCCACCAGGTCATCCAGACCATGGTAATGTGTTAGCCAAAATTACACCCACTCGACCTCCAGTCGAGTTTAGCGTTGGGTGGGGTTTGTCAAACCCAGTAGTACTACTCAACAGTGACTCGCTATTATCCAAATATTAACCGGTTCGATGTGTAGGACTTCAATTGTTTCGTTTGCCACTTAGCCTTTACAAGTGATATATAATTTACTAACAAAATCTTAAATGCGTTTTCGGAGTATGTTATCTCCCCCAAGTGAAAAGCGTTTAAAACAGTTTAAAGGGGTAAGTGAAACTCACTGTTTGCGAAGAATTCCCAAAAATAAATCACCAAGTGATGCGCGTCACTGAAAACTCTCTCTAGCGTTCTAAAACAACAAAGAGATTTTCTAAGTGTCGGAACTATTATCGAGTCTCTAGACTCGGCACATAACACCTATGCACAAATTACGTTTCGTGTTTCGTTTGTGAATCGTGTGTGACTTAACAAGTACATTTGTGATACGATACATGTGTGAACAATTATTTACGTGTCATGTATTAATAATGTACATCACTAGCAACTATTCCCCGCAGGGGCAATTTGGTCAAAATACCACACTTATTTAGCAAGTATTCCCCGCAGGGCAATTTGGTCAAAACATAACAATTAACTAGCAATTATCATGTTCCATGCATTTTCACAAAAATTCAGCAGCTAGTTTCACCGAGGCAGAAATTCTACTTGAAAGATTGTACTATTCCACCGATCATAGCATCTCAATTAATTTACCAAAAATCATCACCAAAGCATACACATATTAGGTTTCCAGAACATATTTTATTTTATTTTTATTCCACATATGTTTCTCACAATGATCAAAACATTACAGCAAACTCATAACAGTCAAATTCATGCGCAACAGAATGTTATTTGAAATTCCCGTTAAATGAAAAATCCAACAAATACAAGACAAATTGGGTTAGGTTCTTAACTCAACAAGTTAACTTCCAGAGGTGGAACCAACCCATTTGGTCTCATAGTTCATGAGATATAATATTTACAAAACAACCTAACAGCAGGTCTCACAACTCAGATTTGCACAACGTTTTTGTAAAATCATAAAAGTTAACTTTTACACGTCCAAAAATTTCAAATTTATATTCTTTAGAAACTAGACTCAACCTAGTTTACTGTAGTATCAATAATCTCAACCAATTTTCATATTTACACCCCGTTACAGTCAATTGAACATCAACAACACAATCTGTCCAGAAACTGTTTGCAACAAAACTCAACATATTAACCATCTATAGACCATAATCCGTTCATATAACACTCTAGACACCCTAACCACTATCCATGCATAACAATTACACAATACATACATGGTTAGGGTTTTATTTGATCTCAAAATCAAAGACACAACCAATTAACATGTAATAGTATCAATTCTAGTTATCAAATCATCATTAATACATCATCAAAACAAACGAATCATATGAGCACAATATAAGAGAATTTTCGGAACCTAGGGTTCACAATTATACCTTCAAAAACACCAACACAAGCAATAGGAAGGTAGAAGATGGCTAGAAACGGATGTAGGATGCTTCAATTGTGAAAGACAAGATCAAAATCAAGTATTATGTGTGTGTGAAGGCCGATCGCAAGGGGAGGAGGGGTTAGAGGCTGCCGTCGGGTATGAGGGAGAGAAAGAGGAGAGTTAGGGTTTTTAAGTTAATATTATTAATAACACTATATTACATTCAAGTCCCTCAACTTCCAAATGTTACTTCTCTAGCTTAAATAACTAGTTCTTGCACATTGAGTTAACGTTTATAACGATGTTATCACATAACACATAAGTCTAACACATAATTATCATATAATTTTTGTTTTGACGTTTTTCGTTTATTCACCAATTGTTTGCGTTAACTCGTTTGCGTTTCGGTGCAATTCCCGAAAGACTACACATGTAGTAAGTGTCAAGCGTCATTTAAACCCTAGTTTAAATGTAATGAGGTGTGCGTTATAGATTCAGTGATCTTTAAGTTTGAATTGACGGAGTTGAGTTAACGGAGTTAACCTGAAATTGACGAATGTTACAGCGGCGATGGTGTAATGTTTTCACCGTTTACTGCTGTCGGATTGATTTCGAAACCCTAGGTGACGGTGTCGACATGTCGCTTCACTCTTCTTCCTACCATCCAGTTACAATCAGACACGCTTGACAAATGACAGGTACATCCGACTTCTTTGGGCACCCATGTGACTGGTATGTATGCTCATTCACTTATTTTGACGATCATATAACCGCGCTTTATAAGCAAAGATTTATAAAGCACACCAATAGTTGTACTTGCATTGAATGTTAAATCGTTTACTCTTGGATTGCAAAATTGATTTGTATTTGTTTTCAATCTAATACTATTTCAAAATTGATTACATTTGAGTTTGATTTCAATTATATACGAGTACTATTTGTGAAAGCATGTATTTGCTTTTCATAATGAGGTTTGACTTTTCCAACTACATGAACTTGAATGATGGATTAGTGGTTATGGTGCACAAGAGGATAATTAGATAGAAATAAAAATGACTTACTATCATTCGGTTCACATCTTTTGTAGAGTTGTATTATGCTTTTGTCAACAACTTGATAGTTTGTTTTTGTGGTAGGTTAAAGGCGGCCTCGACGGGTTTTTTCTTTTATATGCTCCACTGTAAGTCCCGAATCTGGATCACTACAATTATGATATCAATAAACAAGTATTGGTGCGGAATACCAATACTTGGTGAATCAAGAACACAAGTAAACAAAAGAACGTAATAACGAGATTGCTTCAAAACACACGTATATTAAGATACGTCGGGTGCTTAAGCACTTACAATACTTGTTCGTCCAACAACTGGTAGACGGCCAAAACTCAATAATAAACTTGTGAACGAACAACCTTAACCCTATACATGATATCAACTATATATAGGAAAGCCAACACACTGGCCCAAACAAACAAAAGCCCACCGAGAATACTAAGGTGTTCTCGGTTTACATAACAACCCGTACCCAGAAGCCCAAACATGTAAACTAAGTACAAACCACATAAACTGGGCCCAACAATCTCCCCCTTGGTTTGTAGCTTTGTCTTTAATCATGCTCCATGTAATCTATATCAGCATCCTTCAATCCTCCTGCCCAAAACTTACATCTGATGATAGAGGCGACCATAGCTATGTATTCTTTAGCGGCTGCCTCAAAAAGTGGATCAACTACAATCTGGAACATGCTGAGTATCTTGATATCCTTCTCTCAAATTTCAACAAATCCTTAGGATCAACGAATCGGTATTGACCTTTTCCCTTTTGTAGCTTGATAATAACTGTGGCAGTAAAAGAATCATAGAACCAGAACCTCATGTTCTCCAAAGTTCCATCAAGAATGGCATATCGCACAGGATTATAAGTAGCTCTCTTTGTGGGAGGCCACATAACATTGACCATCGTCTTTCCCGTCCTTGGATCCTTAACCCCCTTTGCTTTCTTCAAGAAAGATTACCTCCTAAGGGAAGTACACGAAGGCATCTGCGGGGTACACGCAGGTCCACGCGCTGTTGTAGCTAAGCTAAACAACGCGGGATACTTTTGGCCGGGGATGCATACGGATGCGCTGGCATACATCAGAAAGTGTAGGTCTTGCCAGCTCTACGCACCCAACACGCATCGCCCGAAGAATGAACTTGTTCCAGTCATCTCTTCATGGCCATTTCAGAAGTGGGAAATCGACGTGACAGGCCCATTTCCCACAGCAGCAGGGAACGTTCAGTTTCTAGTGGTAGCTATCGATTACTTCACCAAGTGGATAGAAGCAAAACCCTTAGCCCAAACAACCGCAAAACATATCAAAAAGTTTATTTGGGAATTCATTATTTGTCGTTTTGGACTTCCACAGAACTTGGTGAGCGATAACGGCACCAACTTTGCTGACAAGAAGCTACAGAAGTGGCTGGAAGAACTTCAAATCACCCACACCTTTACCTCAGTGGCACACCCGCAGGGTAATGGTGAGGTGGAAAGAGCAAATAAGAGCATCGTCGACGGCATAAAGAAAAGACTCTTGGAGCATAGATCTGGCTGGGTGGACGAAGTTCCACATGTCCTTTGGGCGAACAGAACGCTGAAAAAAGCAAGTACGGGAGAAACCCCGTTCAGCCTCACTTACGGCACTGAAGCCGTGGTCCTGGTCGAAATTGGTCTACCCTCACCAAGAGTCTTGACCCAACCAGAAGACAATGATGCGGAAAGACGGTTAGACCTTATGCTAACCGAAGAACGCAGAGACTTAGCCGCAGCGCGTGAAGAGAACTACAAGCGACAAATGCAAAAGTACTACAACACGCGGGTAAAACTCTGCAACTTCAATGTTGAAGACTACATACTGCGTAACAACGATGTTTCGAACCAAGAGCGCCCAGGAAAGCTGGCCCCGATCTGGGAAGGGCCATACATAATCAAAGAAGTTTTGGGAAAGGGCGCATACCGGCTCGACTGGCTCGATGGCACCACCATCCCAAGAACATGGAATGGAGCTCAATTACGCAAATGTTACATGTAGATCAATTCCAAACTTGTAAAGAAAAGGCCTAGAGCCACTTCTAATGGAAATGATTCTCCTTTATCACATTGTGTTGATAGCCTTATCTTTATACTTATGAACTTTCCACACTGATATGCCGGTATTCACCGCATAAATAAGGGTGTAAAGAAGTAAGTCGTTGCGTGTGGAAGGCGGCAAAACCCGCATAAACATAAAAACGGCAAAAATTTCTAAGGAAAAGATGAGAAAAACCTTCACACAGGTCAGATATAGGTAAAGTTTGGCCATCCTACTAAGTGAAAGTGATGGTCTTACCCGCACAATCATGATAGAGGAAGCAAAACTTTAACTTATTATCTACCACGTTGAAAGGTTAACCCATCCAAAGTACTTAGGAAATTGCTAAGTTAAACTAAAATATGCATGAGCAAAACATATAAGGTTTACAAGGCAAGGCATTAACAAAAGATTTATATTCCATAAAAATTCAAGTATTACAAGAATGGCTGGGCACATACCCGCATACAAGAATATAAGTCTATACAAAAATAAAAATCTATTCTAACAGTGGGAAGGGATCTAAAGGATCAAGCTTCAGGACCACTCCCACTTGAACCCGCACCATCAGTTGAGTGTGGCGGTTCAAGGAAATCCTTGAGAATAGCTAGCCCATCATCAGCAGCAGCAATCTCGTTCACCTTCTCCACCACCGGATGCGGGAAGACAGCATACTGGTTCACTGCTTGGTCACAAGCAGCTTCAGTATCCACGTCATAAAGAGGGAAGTTGGAAGGCGGGATGCCCTTCTTAACAAACCCTAGACCAAGCAGGAAGCCAGCCTTTTCCCCATCCTCATGAGAAGCGTTGAGGGCTGCGCTCATGGCATCGTCATAAGATGTGTTCGTGAGAACCCGATGCACAACCTACAAAATAGAAATATATCAAAAAATTTTCTAAGTATAAAGAAAAGCGTAAAGAAACTACAGAACTACGCATACCTGCGACAACGCTTCTCGTAGAAGCCATTCTTTGGTGACAAGAGCTTCCTGGAGGGCAGCTTGAGCTTGATCACGGGCGCGTTCGGCTTCGTTTTTGTTAAGGTTGGCAAGCAACACATCTTTGGCTGCAGCCTCTTCAACGCCCTTCAGCTTACGCTCAGCACGGTCAAGCATACCCCTCTGGTCCAGTAGCTCCTGGAGCTTCTTGGCATCTTCCAAGGCCAAAGCATCATGAGCCTGCCGGAGCTCTTTTAATTCGGCTTTAAGCTCTTCATTCTCTGTGTGCAAAGGCTCGGCAACGGCTTCAGCTTTGGTGGCCCTCTCGGTTGCGTTCCGTGCAGTTTCCTTAGCCAACCTAAGCTGTTCGTTAACAGCTTGGGTAGCCTTGGAACGGGCCTCGTGCCGGGCCTGAACCTCAACCTCGAGGTCCTTGAAGGCCTTCTCCTTTTCCGCCGCAACGGCGGCAAGTCTCTTATTCTCCTCCCGGATAGCCCGCGCCTGAGCCACTTCCAGGCTACGCGCCGTCTTTAACTTGTCGTTTTCACGACAAAGCAACTCGACGCGCGGCTGCATCCGGGCAAGGAGGATTCAGAGCTCATAAGTTAGCCTACCCTCCTGGTAGCTAGACATGGCCTCCCCCAACGCACCGCTTGGGGCTGCGTGGCGTGCCCATTCTACACAATCCGCAGCCGTGCGGAGGGTCGTTCCCCGGCGGATACTCCACCATGGAGCATACACCTCGTTGGAATCACGAACTGCAAAAAACAAAAAACAGTTAGAAAAAAAATGATAAAAGGAATGATATGCCAAAATAACCCCACGCACCTGTAGGGTCGACAACAGGCCGGTAGCCACCAAACCCATCACCTGAACCTAAGGGATATCCATCCAAAAGGTCAAGGAGATGGGAAGGAGCCAAAGATTGGCTAGACGCCCCAACCCTGAACATACCTGAGGAACCGGCCGTAGTCTCCGACGCCGGAGGCATGGTAGAGGCCCTCCGCGGTAGAGACCAACGGAGGTGAACTCACTGGAGGTGAACTCACAACCGTGGCCGTCGCTGCGGAAGAACCCGCAGGAAAAACCACCGCCGGCTCAGTGAAGGATTCCGTGAAGATGGCACTGACAGCCGGCGGGGATGATGTTACAGTTGGAACAGTTGCCTCAACGGGATGAGCAACTGAACCAATACTGCAAACAGGCGCAGCCGCCTGGGTCATCGCCTCGGGTAGGTTGACCAAACCTACCGTCATGGGTCCAGAGCTGCTCCTTCCCGCTCCACTCTGGAATGCGGTTGCATCCACGTCTGCGTAAAGAAGATATTTAAGTATAATGGCGGAAAGAAATGCGGTTAAGAAAAATGAAATTTATACTTACGGGTTTTCTTGATCTTGAAGGTTCTGACAGGGGGGACGAACCCGATGGAGACGTCCTCTTCATGCCGGTCACCGTCGTCGTACTCGGCTGCTCGGAGGTGACAGCTGTCTCAACCTCCGAGACAGCGGTCTCACCATCACTAGGGTTCCCCGCCGCCTCCTCTCTTTCGGTCTCTGAATCAGACCGATTCCCTTGATCGGCGGTGGAGGTAACCTTCGCCTTGCCTTTCACGCCGGCAGCCTTCTTCTTCCTCGCGAAGAAAGGACCATCTGCTGATTCCTCATCAGAAAATGACAAAATTAGAGGAATTCCAGCAGAGGTTTGAGCATGAAGAGGGCGGGGGTTAAAGAATCCCTTACCTGGCCGCGTGGCGCTCAGAATCTCGTGGCCCGGCGGGTAGACCTCCACGAACCGATCCGCCGTCTGCTCCAGGATGGGCAACTCGTTCTCGTCAAGATCACGAGTACCCAGCCGAGCGAGACCACCGCTCTCCCGCGGTTGCAGAAGCGACTGCAAGTTGTTTCCCTCTGAAAATAAAAAGATAAATGGTTAGAACAAAAACCCTAAATTGGCAAATGAAATGGAGCATACCGTAAGGGATAGAGTTCAAACCGTATTCGAGGACGATGGGTATCTGAGGCGTCTCTTCCCCGGCACCCTTCCATACCCGGCTCATCCCGAGCATCACCATCCCAGACTCCGCAAAGCGGTAAACCGGAGTCTGGATCCGGGAGATTTTGGTAAACCATTCCGCCTCCTGGTAGTTGGAGGCGTGAAGGTTGGGGAGTGCTCTCCCGTTCTTGAATGTCATCGCAATAGGGACGACACGGGCAAAGATATAGAAGAACTCCCGTTTCCAAGATCGAAGACTGCGCTCGGTAGCACAGATCTTCAAACTCTTGATCCGAGTGACCAAGGTGTACCAGCCTTGGATGCACCTCCAGGAGTAGAAGGTCATCAGGCGGTGACGCGAGGCTCAACACCTAGAATGTGGCACACCCATTCAAAGTGGCGGATCTTAGCGATCGCCATTGGGTGTACCTCCGTCAAGTGTACACCGTGTTTCTCCAAAACACGGTATACAAACTTCGGCAATGGGAATCTGAGATTCCCATATATGAAGAATGCAGCATATACCCCTATCTTGCCCTTGGGGGCATCATACACCGTTTGGTGGGGCTCTGGAAACTCAGGCTCGAAGGGCTCGAGCATGAACTTCTTCACGATGTAGTGATACAGGTCGACGGAAAGAGCACACTGGCACTCGCCAGCAGTGCTCTTATCGTCCTTGTCAGACGTGGACGTCGGGTTCTCGATATACACGTCGGACTCTTCGGCGGTGACTTCTGGATCATGAAGGGAAGACATGTTTGGGATGTAAAGAAGAACGATTTCAGGAGAATGCTCGACAAAAGTTGAGTATTCGCCGGAAATCGCTTAGAAGAAGAAGTGAAAGTGTGAGTTGAGATGCATCCCCTCCTCCCTTTATATACTCATCGCAATGAATGCGATGAATTTAATGCGGGGGAGAGAGAAAAGCGCAGGCGCAATGAGATGACGACACGTGGAAAGCAAGCTGGCAACAGCTGTCAACAGGCCGCGTGCCGTAAAATTCGCGCCCACGCACCCGAAAACTCGCGCCCACTCGCCTGAAAAAGCGTCTGGAATGACCATATACTGTCACGTCACCATAACTTCCTGCACGTCCTGAAACTGTCAGAAGAAACCGTCGGAAGACGCTAACGTCCCTTCAACAGTTTGGACTATTCTTATCCTTTCACCAACTCTTCGAATTTCAAAAAGATTCAAAAAGATTCAAGAGATTCAAGAATAAGAGGGAATATACCCCCTTACCTTGGGAAACAAAAAACCATAAGACAAGTGTGGGTACAATGTCAAGGTGAAACCCTTCACATACTTAGCACTTGCAGGGAATTGAAGCCAAGAAGGATCTTATGGGCCATGATTGCGGAAAGGGTAATGACACCTTCGCATGGCGGGAACGTTGAGAACTAGCTTGTATGAAACTTCAAGGGTGAATTGGTGGTTTAACATAACTGATCACTATGTCCAAAACTACCAAAACCTCGTGAAGAGCCTATACAAATGAAACTCAACGCTCCCGACTTGCGAAGAGGTTAAACACCTACCCGCATCATAACCAAAGATCAGGCAGAAAAGTCGGGAATTTCTGCAAGTGACATTAGGAAAACCGCGGGAAGAATCCCCACGGAAAACCTTAAAAAACAAAAACCTCTTTAAAAACCCCTTGCTTAAAGTCCAAAAGTTCACCTCACTTATTAACAATTCATGAGAAGAACAATGGACTGGGGGACTTGAAGAGGTAGGTCCCCGCAAAGCCCAGTTGGACCCGCAAGACACACCTTGATGAGGTATGTCTGCGCAAAGACCAACTGGTTCCGCAGGACCCACCATGCTCAGGGAGATGAAGACCTTACACGCAGTAAGCCAGCTGTTCCCGCAGGAAAGCCTCCCTTGGTACAGTACCCTGCCTGTTCCCGCAGCTATGGGTACAAACCAAGAAGGAAGGCTACCCGCACTAACAGTAAGGCTACACGCATAAGGCACTAACTCTTAATACTTCAGCAATGTCACCTGAAGAAGGAATGAGCAAGGCGGGAATATTCCCGCCCAAAAGAGCCAGTCCGTACTCTTCTGGAAGATCTTTTGTACTATACCTGCCAAGGTATGGACAAAATAGAAAAGATCTGACCAAAGCAGCCCATGAACCAATCACAGGGTGACAGCTCACCGACAAGAGTACGAGGAGGAGCATGCTCCAGTACAAAATGTCACTATCAGCCGCTGCCTACCCACCAACCCCCATCGTGGCACGTACATAGCCTGCAGTTGGTGGAAAAGGAATAGTACATAGCCGGCCATGTCACTATCAGCCGATGCCTACCCACCAACCCCCATCATGGCACGTACGTAGCCCATAGTTGGTGGAAAAGGAATATTATACAGCTGGCCGTACCTGCTTGGAAACCTACCTTCGGCTATAAATACTCCAACACCTTGGAACGGTAGGATGATCTTATCTTCTCTAGCTATTTCTCTTAATATACACTTATATTCAGAGCAATCTAGTCTGATTCTCACGCCGGAGGGTGGTCACAAGGAGGAACCCCCCCTTCTCAGTGACGAGCTCACGGTGTCTGTTTTGCAGGTCATCAGAAGAATAACCATCTTTGCCGGACCTAACCCTCGTGGGAAGCATCTATTTAACCCTAAGATTATCCGTAATCTGCCGGGGTCACTTAGTGTTTCTTCAGAAGCCTAAACATTTGATTAGGGCTCCGAAAACCAGCGTATGGGAGAAACATGTAGACCGCTAGGTATTGTGGTCCAAATATCTGTTGAAAATTTCACAAATTAGTTTACACCGAAAAAAGTACAAATCGATTCATAAGAAATTTACACAAATTTATTTCATAAATTCGTCATATTGGACTGGTTCAGATTATTAAATAGAATCGCTTAAATCTTTACACAAACGAACCTTCCAATTTGACCAATTCAACTATGAATTTGACAAGGAAGAAGAAAGGTTAGGGCTTGTACAGGAAATATAAGTGAGGATGGAGATGATCGAAACAATGATTTGGGGGCTGGAATCATGGAGATTATGATGGAAAAACCCGTATGATGATGATAATAATTGATAACTGCATAAATTCTTTTCCGGAACAACCGTCAAAATACTGGAAGGATATTACGCCAGGTGTCAAAATAATAGAAAATTGAATGAAGGGCTGCTGTGAAAGGGACACCTGTAAAAAAAACCTACAAACCTAGTCTTATTATAATAGTAGATATATAGGTTTAAGTTTAAGAAAGAAATCAAATTATTACAAGAAATAAGAGAAATTGATTCAACCAATAAAATTTCCTATTATTTTTCTTTTTTTTTAAATGGAGGGGTAGGAAGGTAAAAGCCCATAATTATTTTATATGGAAACTTTTGTTTAATTAAACAAATATGCTGGAATAACTTTTTTGTTTAATTAAATTCTTTTTATTCTTATATTATTTGAAATTTATATATCAGATTATATTATCCCTATCTTAACATCTATTTTTTTTCAATCGGATCCACATTATCAATTTGATCTTCACTTATTATGATCGCGATCTTCACTTATTAACAATTTGTGATATTCACTTATTATCAAAATTTGATTTATCTCAATCTTCACTTATTATCAATTTGCGATCTTCACTTAGTATCAATTTGATTTCTTACAAAATATAATTTAAGGCAATCAAATGAAGAGATGATTGAGAAATAAATTATCGAAGAGTAATTGCGATCTTTAGTTATCCTCCACCATCCTTAGTGATTCCGAATTGGATATTCTATAACCAGGTTATGTTATCGTTATTATTAAAATCACTTTTGAACCATCAGTAATTGTAAATTGGTACGTTTTCTTATAACATAGGATGATTCACTATTAATTTTATTGATCCTTTATTAACTCATTCCTTATTTGACATGATATTACATCAACATCACCCTTTATTAGTATGTTTTTTTTGTTAAGAATAAAATCCATAATTAATTATAAATGTTCTTCAACTACAACCATTGTATTCATTATAAAAATATAAAACAATTGGCTTTACCTGCCGGCATAACATCAATATATAATCGCATTCTTATATTGGTAAACAAGAGGCGATGGATAACCAATCATCATCATTATATGAAGGTTATTTTTTGTTCAATTCAATTTGTTTCACTCATTCATTTTGTCTGATTCTTTGTTTCTGTTATAACTGGTAATTATTTGGTTTATATATTGAGAGGCTGTTTTCAATTTTGTGTAGGTTAATTTGATATGTAGATGTTGTGGTGTAGGTTGTGTAGGTTATTGATAATTTTGTTATTGATATTTTTGTTTTTGTTATAACTGGTTATTTTTTTATTGATTGTTATCGATTTTGTGGTGTAGGTTATTGCATAATTTTGTTTTTGATAATTTTGTTTTTGTTTTAACTTGTACTTTTTTTATTGATTGTTATCAATATTGATAGTTTTATAGCTAATTGTCGTGTAGGTTGTGTAGGGTAATAATAATTTTGTTTTTTATAATTTTGTTTTTGTTATAGCTGGTAATTTTGTTATTGTCTGATATTGATATAACTGGTAATTCTTATAGTAGATTGTTATTGATTATTTTGTTTTTGTTATAAATGGTAATGATTTTGTTTATATTTCGAGACGCTTGCATTTTTTTGTTGGTTAGTTCGAGATTTAGATGTTGTTGTGTTTGATTGTGTAGGTTAATTTTCTAGGCATTTTGTTGTGTTGTTGAAGTGTATTGCGTATGTGTAGGTTCGTTTGGATTTAATTTTGTTTTTCTTCCAAACCTGTTGTCCATTAATGTGTAGGTAGTTGATTATGTCCGTGTAGGTTCATATGGATTTACACATGTTGTGTTTCTTTGGTCTGTTTTACATGTCTGCAGATTAATTTTTATTTACATTCATTTTGACATCAGCTTTTGGTTCATTAATCTGATATGAAGTTGTTTTGCTTTACGTCTGTGTAGATTAATCTTATATGATGTAGGTTAATATGATAGGCATGTCGTTATGTTTGCTGATGCTGATTACGTATATTGATTTAAGTTTCTTTTGTTTTTAAGTGCATACGTGTACTTATCGAAGATCTGTGATACTAGATCTCCGTTTTTTGTCATTTCAGTTTCCCACTACTTAGCTTAGAAATTGTAAGATATACATGTATGGTTGCGATTGGTATGTAAGTCTGTGTACACATAAATATTTTACTTGTTTCTAACCAGAATGCTATCTTTTTATCTTTACGCCTTCTCATCAGCAAACACCGATCTAGCCAACACGACACAAATTCCCCAAGCCGTTAACAACGCATAAACGAAAATTATTGACGAACGAAGTACAAAAAACGTAATATATTAAGAATCATGTTATCTCACAACATTTTATACGTTTTGATCTTTTAATTATTTTTTATCCTTTTACCCTCTCATCAGCGTCTACCAATCTAACCAACACGACACAAAGTCCCCAAGCCGTTAACAACGCATATACGGAAATTAATGACGAACGTAAGTACAAAAAACGTATTATATTAAGAATCATGTTTTTTCCAACACTCTAACCTTTTGATCTTTTAATTGTTTTAGACACCTTGCAACCAACTAGTTACTTCACACCGAACAGAACCAAGTATTGGATCCCGAATGTTCCACACGTTCTAAACCTAAACAAGATGCAGTCTTTAACCGTTGGGAAGATGTCATCACTATGTACAAGTCATATGCAGAAAAAGCAGGTTTCGATATACGGATCGCAACCAAAACTAAAACAAAAGGTGTTCTGACACATCGATATATTATTTGCTCTAGACATGGTAATCGCCGCTTCAAGCCGATTGACACCATGAACTTTGCATCAACGTCTAAGCAACGCAACACGAAAAGTAAACTTACCGGGTGAGGTGCATGTATAAGAGTGAACATTAAAGTGGTAGAAGGCGCTGAAATATACACTATGTATCATTTCAATGAGCCCCATAATCATGATCTTGTCAGTGAGCATAACATGGACTTAACTAGGGGAAAAAGACAACTGAAATTCTCGGAAAAAGAGTTTATTCAAGGTCTACAAACAATGGGTTTCGGTCCTACAAAAGATCATCGTGTCCAAAGTTCTTTGAAGGGTGGTCAGCACCTTGTACGCGGAACTAAGGATGACTGGAAGAACCATGTTCGAGATGTTTGGTGTTACATTGCAGACAGAGACGCACAGATGGTTATTAACATGTTTAAGGATAATAGCACCCACTTCAACAACTATTTTTTTGAGTACCTTGCTGAAGAGGGAGAGCTAAGGAACATTTTTTGGGCTGATGATATATCGCAAACTAACTACGAGTTGTTTGGCGATGTAGTAGCGTTCGACGCCACATACCATACTAACAGGTTAGTATCCACTATTTTTATATTTGTAAATAATTTTTCATCAAATAATCATTAACATCATTAATCATTACGTTGTAGGTACTCCATGGTTTTTGTCCCCTTCACGAGTGTTGATTGCCACAAAAAATGTGTGACTTTCGGGGCAGGGTTAATCTCCAACGAGACAACTAACTCCTATAGATGGTTATTGGAGACCTTCATCAAAGCTCATGGTAAACATCCATAGTTGGTTTTGACGGACCAGGATCCCATAATGAAACAAGCTGTTTCGGTTGTTTTGACGGAATCTCATCATAGACTGTGCATGTGGAATGTAACCGATAAAATACCTACAAAGGTAATCACTCCATACCCTTCACATTTAAAACCCATGAATATCATTTTCCACATGTAGTCTGAACTTAGTTATCCTACACACATTTGATAAAAAAAGATATATCATAGGCATAGTCTACGGTAACACAAACAAATATCATTAGCTTCTTACTCACCCCGTACAGACACATGTGTAGGAAAACATAACAGCCTCATGTGTAGGAAAGTTCTCTAGCCACATGTTTATAGTCAACCTGATGTAGGATTACTACTACATAACAACTCAACCTCCTACATTTTGATACTGCTATATGTTTTTACACCCAACCAGAATTTACTAATTTTTGTTTGTATTTTGTAGCTTAAAGGAGAAATGGAACGTAACGGTGAAATAAAATCTCATGTCCATAAAGCTTGTATGGAACGTCTTCATAAAGCCCGAGACATTTGAAGACCGATGGAATGAGATGATAACGGAGTTCGATTTATCTGGTAATAAGTGGTTGAATGACATGTACGTTATACGTCATCAGTGGGTACCTGCTTACTTCAGAGAGATACCAATGTGTTGTTTAATGAAAACAACATCTCGATGTGAAAGTCAGAACTCACAGTTCAAAGTCTATTCTAGTGAAGGCAACACACTTGTCGAGTTCATGCTTTGCTTTGAACAAGCTTTGAACGCGCAACGATTCACTCAAAGGCAACTACAGTATGACACAATAACAACGTTACCGCCTATGTCGACCCACTTGCCATTTGAACTTCATGCTTCTCACGTCTACACAAAAGCTATTTTTAAAGACATACAAGAAGAGATATATGAGTGCCTTTATTGTTGCTACCGTGAACGAATTGAGTCATTTAACGAAGGGAATATACACTTTGTTAAGCACCACGACCAAAACAAAAATTTGGTTGGTGAATTTAAGGTAATTTTAACACCAATGTTAACCACTCTTCAATTTATAACATCTTCAACCATTAGTGGACTAACATATATTGTCTTGTCTTATGTAGGTAACTCATAACACATCAGAGAACTCTTTTTCCTGTTCATGCCGGTTGTACACTCAGATTGGTTTCCATTGACGCCATGTATTTTGCGTGTTCAAACAGGATCTTTTTGACAAAATACCTGATGATTACATCCACCCTCGCTGGAGAAAAGATGTACTATCCTCATCAATGTTCAATATTGAATACATATATGGCGCCCCTCTCGATGAAAACTCTAAACTTCGACAAGAGTTCATAAACTTAACCAACCAATGTGCAGATCGGGTAAGAGGCGACGTTGATTTGCTTTAAGATATGGTAGAACAAATGAAAGAACTTAAGGACAAGATATGGCAAACAATCCCCAACGAATCGTCATGTAATAACAAATCAATCATAATTCAAGATTTGCTTGAAGTGAGAGAACCTGAAGCTATAACTGTAACTGCTCTGAAAGGAATAAGAACAAAGGGTTCCGGTAAGCGTAGGCGGAACATTGGTCCTGGAGAAAAAGCTAGACGAAAAAGGAAGAAACACAGAAGGACGTGAAAAAAGTGTAACAAGCTAGTTCGCGATCATGATAAACGCAACTGCGAAAAAGTGCGAAAAGCAAGGAAATTGAGAAGGAAATTAAGAAGAGAGAAAGGAATTTTAGACAGTGACTCCGATAATGGGCCGACTGATGAGGAAGATTACGTAGACACATCAGAAGACGAAGAAGAAGACGACTACGCGTCAAGTTCTGATTAACTTCTCATTTGTACACTAATATAATTTTGCTGAAACGTTAACTATTTTTTTGCTATGTTTTGCGTATTGTAACGTTTTCCTAACCAACAATTTTGTTATTTATATATTCCTTTTTGTTAGGCGTATTTGCTAACTGGTTTTCTACTATTACCATTTTCTTTTAGTTGTTGGTTTATCAACCGACACACACTGTACACAACCTGTGTCGTAAAATCTTTGTATACTGATATTATATCTTTGTTGCTAAATGTGTAAATACAACTAGTGTTGGGGCGTCAGTGCATACACAACACGCTTTACTTAAAAAGGTTTAAAGAAAATATCAGTGTAGGGAACTCTGGCGCTTAATGATGGAACTTTCACATAGTTCACAGAATTGTGTACGAAAACCTTTCGTGTACTTCTTTTATCTTCCGACGGCTTACTGTATATCTACACGAAATTACTTTTAAATAATCATTTTTAAAAGGCATATTAGATTATAATACTCAACATATTTTTCCTAAGACCAGTGTAGGAACTTTGACTAAAACTAATTTTCATATCAGACATAATATTAGATTTTAATAAACAATGTTATAAGGGATATTATATTTTAATAATCAGAACATTTTCTCCAAAAGCAGTGTATGAACTTTGACTGTGAACTTAGTTAAATTTATATTTCAATGAGAATTTTTGTTTTCACAAAACATTCGATTCATAATGCACATAGCTAATATAGAACCCGTACGATATATTTTAGGGCATGTTTCGGTTTTTTTTGTTACACCCAAAACACGGGTATTCATAAAAAATACACTTTAAATAGTACGTGTTACCGACTATGTCGACCCACACGTAAATCGTATACTGATATACGTTTTTACGCCTTGCAGTTTCCTACACCATCTCAACTATATATCAATCTTACAAGTATACAGCTGAACTTGTTAAACGAACATAACCAACAAACTAACTTAAGTTCAAAATATTTAACGAAAACATATTTTCAACCATCCTTATCGGTTACATTCATCCAAAATACAAACTTCAAAACGCATCGGACGAACATTTTACTTAAAAATAGTTCTAGTAGGAAACAACTATAAAGTAAAATAATACTTAAACAAAAGAAACACAACCATCAGTTCAGATGCAGCTTCCGGTCCTTCACTGACCTTCTAAAACTTGAAATATACGATATCTTTGCTTGTTAATGTCCGCCAGAAGAATCTTCGCAACATACTTCATCCTTAAACTCATGACTTACTTCTTTTGCGTCTTCGAATCCCCACTAAGCCCCCAGTCCCAATCTTTAATTCCCATATACGTCTCCATATGCCTCATCATACAATTACCAGCGTCTTCATAATTTTTTGCAGTTTGCCACTTTAACATCAACCTTGTGGGGGTTATTGCGAACATCGAAGCTGCTCTCGGGTGTCCAACATTATTTAGGTAGTCGAAAAAAGCCCGTTTCTGCAAAACGTAAATAGTAATTAAACCTACAATACATTACTATAAACATCATTCATCTTATTCATAAATTCATGTGCCTCTTACCATAGTATAAATGGTTTTCACTGAGTTGTTTAGATACTCATCATCCTTAGCCTTCACTACCTGAGACCTCCTTTTATTCTTCTCCGGGTTAACACTGTCAATAACCACAATCTCCATATTCTTCCTATCAAAACACAATACATAATAATGGTCAACATATTTTATTGGAAAGAATATCATCTCGTATGGCCTCAGCTTCATTCCGCTACCATCTCCTGTCATTACGCATGCTATGTTGCTTCTCCCAATACCATTAACTGCATTTTCAGCCATGTCTCCAAACCCTACATTTCCTTCGTTCTGTCAAGTAAACATAAAATACAACCAATCCATCAGCAACTTATTTATCAAACAAAAACAATCAAAATAATTAAACGTTATACTAGCGCCTATGTAACACATCAAGCATAACAAATCTAAAAATTAAGAAAAAACCGGGACTAAATTAAAACCTACAATTACAGTGCAACCACAAAAGAGTCGATATGGTGACTCGAATCCATGCTTATCCTCATGGTTGTTTAGGACCAACGACCAACACTCAACCACATTGTTGCTAATGTTTATGTCGGGCTGCAAGCTTTTAAACCAACATCTAAAACCATTACGACCTTCCCGTGTATAGAAAATCAACTCCCTACACCAAACAAATAATAAACACTCAACATATTACTTATTCTTATTAATACAAAATAAATATGAATACAAAACAAACATAAATATAAACATGAATACAAATTAACTTACATCATCGGCCCTCCAATTTTCCACATGTATCGCCAAACCTCTTTCTCCGATTTTGTCGCCTTCTAATTAATATTAACCGGCCTATCAACATACATTGATTTGCACGCATAACCAACCCGTTTTAACCTTTTCGGCCTATCCTCAACCATAGCTTTTCCCTTCAACCTACTAGCAAGGACATTCAGAGGCAAATGCTCATCGTCGCTGTCAAAACCCGCACTCGCAACAGCACCGATAGGTGTCCTAAATACACCTTCACCTACTACATCATCTCTGCCTACATTATCCACTCTCGCAACAGTAACAACATGTGACATACAGACGCCTTCAACTCCTACACCATCTGCACCTACATTAGTATTCCCACCCAACTCCTGCAAAGAACAAACCCCAACATGCTGTGTCAGACCCAAGCTAAATGATGGGGCAGAACCAATCACAAGTTCTGCATCCACTGTTGGCTTCTTCTTCTTCTTCTTCTTCTTCTTCTTCATCTGGGCAACGTCACAAGAATGAAATACCTGTTCTAGCCATTCGTCATTGTGCCAAATTTGTGACATCTTCTCTGGGGTATTGTTCAGTTTTTTTTCCAACAAGTTCTCGGTATCTATCATATAGTTTCTCAACATCCTCATCACCTGGGTACTTACACAACAAATCACCCACACCGCCATCAAACTGCTTACCCACGTCTGATATAACCTGTAGCAAATCCTCCATCCGTTTACATTGTGCCTACACAGAATACACCGAATTAAAAAAAAAGAAACTAACAACCGCCTACTAACAAAGAAACACAATTCTAATGCAAAATAAAGGTTACTAAAAAACTTACTCGAACATCAACGCTTCCATTACCGACACCTTCATCCACAATAACGCGTTCAGTATCGTTGTCACGACCTTGGTCACACACACCCGGATCCTCCACTTCGAGTTCAATAATAGCAGTCTCTCCTTCATTGCAGACACCGTTAGCCTCGCTTACATTCTGAAATTCTTTCTCCTGTTCGACATCACCAACACTCATATCCTCCATATCATGAACCCTTGTATTCTTCTGTCCTTCATGAACACTGGTATTCTGCTGTTCTTCATCACCAACACACACATCAACCATCACATTATCCCCACTATTAGCTTGTTCCTCATCAACCGTTTCACCATTCAACTCCCTTATTTTCCCTCTTCCAAAACCACCAGCTCTAAGTTCTATTTCTTGCCTCTCTTTCAACTTATCAAAAGCCCATTCTTCTAATGCCATCTTTGTCCTCACACCGGTATCCGTTCCATAACTCATTGCGTCTACGTTATCAGGCAGAATCCAAATTACGATGCTCTTAAGCTTGATGGTGTAATTTGCTTTCTTCAAACAACAGAGATTGAGATGATTGAGAATGAGATGATAAAATAAGACAAACCTTGTTTTCAAGTATCTAATACGCTCATTGCTCCAATGGGAAACCTGTCTGTGAAGAACCAACAAAAAATTCCAATAATTGAAGAACCAAGTGAACATGGTGGTGACACTCCAAGAGGCTTTGTTGCTGGAAGTTCAAGTAATCAGAGTGGACAGTCAAGGTTCAATGTTTAGCTGATTGATGATAATGACACAGCCTCAATGGCCAGTGGGCATACGCCTTATGTTGGTGGTAATGTTGGGCAAGGAAATGAATATCAAGCCCTATTTTTAATGTTCACAGACTCATATAATGCTTTAGTTGCCAAGAACATGATCCATAACAGTGTTGTTCAAGATGATCTTGAGCAAATTGATGATGATGATCTGGAGAACATGGATTTATTGTGGCAAGCTGCTATGCTAGCACTCAGAAGCAAAAGGTTGTTCAACAGGAATGGAAGGTAATGCAATCAACCAAGAAACTTCCCAAACAATCAATATCAGAACCAACAATCAAGAAACCAGTATCAATATCAGCAAGGGCAACAAAGAAACTACAACAACAACTTCAAAAACAACCACATCACAACCAAAAAGTTGTTCCTCAAAATCAGAATTACCTAAGAAGCAACAATCAGAACCTTCAACAAGATCCTACAAACAACAACATAAATAATGTCAACAATCAACCCAGAAACCAAGGAAATGTGGCAGTTGCTGCTCAACAAGAAGGTGGATTTGATCGGAGTGATCATGCCAATGAAATTGAAACGGCCAATGTGGCATTTATGGCTAAAATTGAGAGTGAAGTTGGATCTTCTTCAACTCAGGTACATTCAAACTCAACACTTGAATTACTTGAAACCATTGGATTATTGATATTGAAAGTAGGAAAACTTGAAAGTAATGTTTCAAAAAGCAAAGCATGATAAATGTGTATGAAGCAAGTGATGTTACCTATGAAGAGAGTTCAAAAGCCTTGAACAAGACTGCATGGATAGTTATAGAATACAGTTAAGGTATGTGACTGGAATTGAAGGTTTGAAGAAGATAGTGATTGATGAAAAGGTGAAAAATACCACATTTCAAGTTGAGAATGAATTTTTGAAGAATCTTGTATCAACTGGAAATATTTGTGGTATTTTTTAAAAAATCAAAGAAGAAGACAAATATAAGTTTGTTCATCCACCTTTTAACAACTATTCATTAAAGGTTAAAAAGGAGAAAAGAGAAGCATACCTTAATTAATTCAGAGATGCTTTCAAAGACAAAGAAGAATTTCTTGAAAACTATGATTTGGTTGAAGTGAATGAGAATGGAGATTTTGGTGTAAAATAAAAATTGAAAGATGAAAATTCTGTAGGGATTCAAGTCTCAAAAGTTGACTTTGATGAAGAGTGTTTAAATGTGGATGATTTTAGTGATTCTAGTGATCAATGCTCAAGTGATGATAATTTAAATAACAAAAGAAAGGGAAAACAAGCTCAACTGACAAACTTCCACTGTTACCACCTCTCACACCAAAGATGAAGAAACATAATGAACAAATGAGAAGGGAACATGTGTCATTTGATATATGTGAAAAACCTAAGGTGACTTATAATGCTGTGAAGCCACCAAGCAAAAAGGTTTTGAAGAAGATAAAGATCAATAACAATAAGAAGACCAAAGAAACCTTTATCAGTGATCAATTCATTCATGTATACCTTGTTTTCTCAAGTCAAGAATTATTTAACATTGGAGAAGTTGAAACTATGGAAGAATATGAAAGAAGGCAGTCAAGGTACAAAGAGAATTTGGATGATGAGCCAATAAAATTTGAAAGAATAACATTTGTGAAAAGCCAGTTGAGAGGAAAGACATCAAGATTGAAGAATTTGTCCAATTATCAGTTGACTTTAATGGTCTCAAAACTCAGAAAACTATTGGCATTGAAACCCCAAGACCAAGTGAAAGATTCAATAACGGAAAGTCAAGTGAAAGTTTCAAGGGAAAGGTTTCGTGTAAGCATTGTGATGAATATGGTCATCACACTGATTCTTGTCATGAAAGGTTTACATTCAAGCCAATTCGTGTCCCAAATGAAACAAAGTTTGGACAAGACTTTAGTTTCTACAAAATGAAGTATGATGAGTATTAGGGAAAATGAAAGAAATGTGAAGATGTGAAAGACAAAAGTGATGTGTTGAGAAAAGGAGAAATTGTGAGGAATGAGAAAACCACTGATGTTGATGAGAAGAAGGTAGTCCACCAAGTGAAAAGAAACACACTTCCTATAAACCTGAACCTGTTGTGAGAAAGAATACTTTAAGAATTGTTCATAACAAAGACACCAAGTCAGTTAAGGCTGATGATTCTGAAAGGTCACCAGGTGAAGAAAAGAAAAGTAAGAAGGCTGTGTTCTCAAGAAGAAAACTAGGAGAGCTTAATGGTGATGAAGATTCTTGTTAAAACATGGATATGAACCCTATGTATTCCTTTAGAAACCAAGGAATGAATCTGTTGCACCAAGTGTGAAGACAGATTATGTGGTAGAAGAATGCAAAAGTATCATTCCTTATGTGGGAAGTACAAGTGACACAGGATATGAATCAGATGATTCTGACACTTGTGAAGTAGTTTATGAGGATCCTAAACCTATTCCCAACTCCATTTCAATAATTGTCCATGTCAATGATGATTTGCAAGTTGATTCAGCTTGCATTTCATTACCCAACTGATCAATTTCTTTGATTTGTGTAGGAACAATCCACACCAGTCAATGAAGTATGGTATATGGACAGTGGATGTTCCAGGAACATGACATGTGACAAGAGGTTACTGGTGAATTATGAAGAGAAGTTTGAAGGCCCACTTGCATTTGGGAGTGATGAAAATGGAGGAGATTGTGGGAAAAGGGATTCTGACTAATGGAAAGGTCACTTTCGATAATGTATTTTATGTGGAAGGATTACAATATAACCTTTTGAGCATCTCACAAATGTGTGATAAAGGTTATAAGGTTGGGTTTGATGACTCTCATTGCTTTATTCTCAAACCTGACTTTGTGATTCCTCCAGATATGATTATGATGATGGCTCCAAAAAATGGTAATCTATATGAGCTGAATATGAAGGATGCCATTTCAAGGGGAGGTACTTGTTTTGTATCAAAGGCTACTAAAAATGAAACCAAATTGTGGCACAGAAAGCTTTGGCATGTCAACTTAAAGAACATGAACAAACTTGTTAAGTGTGAGTATGTAATTGCTTTACCTACAAGGGAGTTCAAACTTGATGACAATTGCATCTCTTGTTGAAAGGGTAAGTTGTACAAGTCACCTCACAAGACAAAACTCATAAATGCAATTGATCAAGTGCTTGAAATGCTTCACATGGATCTCTTTGGTCCTGTGAGTGTTCCAAGTATTGGCAAAAATAGATATTGTTTAGTGATAATTGATGATTTTTCAAGATATACTTGGGTTTATTTCCTTAGTACAAAAGATGAGGTTGCTGAATTAATCAAGGGATGTGTGACAAGGGTTGAGAATCAATTGGATGCAAGGGTGAAATTAATGAGAAGTGACAGTGGGACTGAGTTCAAGAATAGGGTCATGTTTTGCACAGCAAAAGGAATTCTTCATCAATTCACCGCCCCTAGAACTCTTGAACAAAATGGGGTTGCAGAGAGAAGAAATAGAACACTTATTGAGGCTGCAAGGACCATGCTAGCAGATGCTTTCTTGCCTGTTATCATTTGGGGAGAAGCAATAAAACACTACTTGTTATGTTCAAAACAGAGTCATTCTCAACAAAAGTCAAAACAAGACTCCTTATGAGATTTTGTTTAAAAGAAAGCCCTATATCAAGTTTCTCAAGCCATTTGGTTGCAAACGCTCACTTTTGAACACTAAAGACTATCTTAACAAATTTCAATGTAAATCCTTGGATTGTTTCTTTGTTGGATATTCAACACACTCAAAAGCCTACAGAGTCTATGTGAAAGACCATTTGAGTGTGATTGAATCATCTGATGTAATATTCAATGAAAATCAATTCAATACGGTTGATGGAGCTTCATGGCTCTTTGATCTTGAGAAGTTAATCAAGTCCTTCAAGATCTATCCTGAGGACTTTGATGAAACTTTGTACAAAACAAGTGTGATTGAAGAGAATAATCAAAAGAAGATTGATTTGGACAAATTGTGTTCCAAGGTTGCTAGAAAAAGAACTGAATATAAATTCATTAAGGATCCTTCAATTGCTGAAAATGAACAAGTTCAAGATCAAGTTCAAAATCATGACCAAGGTCATAATCCAGGACAAGATCAAGAACATGGTAATCAAGACAACCAAGAAGTTCAAGATGATCATGTCTTGAATGAGGAAGATCCTAGCAATCAAGATGAAATTCAAAGAAAAGCTGAAAGAGAAGCAAGATTTGAAAATTTGTTTCAAACCTTGAATATTGGAAACAAAGGTGCATCTACATCACAACAGAATAATGAAAAAGCACCTGAATTTCATGATGCAACAACTGATTTGATCATTGATGAAGTTGATCTCAATGACACAAATCTTGACACAAATATGTCTACTAATGTGATTGTACAATCCTCTTATATTGAGAAAAATCATCCACCTGAAAGCATCATTGGAGATATCAATGAAAGAGTAACAAGAAGTGTGTCAATCTACAAACATTTGTTTGTACTCCTGCTTTCTATCCCAAATTGAACCCAAGGACATTGTTCAAGCAATGAAAGACAACTTTTGGGTAGAAGCAATGAAAGAGGAGTTGGCTCAATTCAAAGATTTGCAAGTGTGGGAACTTGTAGATAAGCCAAGAAACAGATATGCCATTGGAACCAAGTGGGTTTTTAGGAACAAGAGGGATGAGAGAGGAAATGTTATTAAGAACAAAGCAAGATTTGTTGCATTGGGATGCTTACAAGAAAAAGGGATTGACTTTGAGGAAGTCTTTGCTCCTGTAGCAAGACTTGAAACAATAAGAATCTTTTTAGCTTATGTTGCCTCAAAGAACATCAGAGTATTCCAACTGGATGTCAAATCTGCATTTCTGAATGGAAAAATACAAGAGGAGATATATGTAACTCGACCACCGGGATTTGAGGACCCTGATTATCCTAACAGAGTGTATAAGTTAAACAAAGATTTGTATGGATTGCATCAAGCTCCAAGAGCTTGGTATGATGAGTTATCAAACCACCTGCTTGCTAATGGTTGACCCTCTTTTACAAAAGTAGAGGAAGAGATTTGCTCCTACTTCAGGTCTATGTGAATGATATTATCTTTGGTCAACAAATGAACAAAGTGTCTGGAGTTTGAAGAAGTGATGAAATCCAAGTACTCAATGAGCTTAATGGGAGAAATGAACTTCTTTCTTGGTTGCAAGTTCAACAAAAGGCTGATGGTATCTTCTTATGCCAGTCAAAGTATGTACATGACATCTTGAACAAGTTCAAATGTCAAGATCTCAAAACTGCTTCAACTCTAATGGACACCCATGAGAAAATGATAGCAGATGAAAAGGGGGAGCTTGTTGATGAACATGAGTATAGAGCCAAAATTGGAACCTTGATGTACCTAACTGCTTCTAGAACAGATATTATGTTTGTTGTATGTGTTTGTGCAAGATTCCAATCAAGTCCAAAGGACTCTCACATGACTGCTCAAGAGGATCTTAGGATACTTGAAAAGGAAACCAGATTTGGGAATATGGTACCCAAAGAACCATTCCATTGATCTAATTGCCTATACTGACAATGATTATGATGGATGCAACATGAGCAGAAAGTCAACTTCTGGTGGATGTCAATTTCTGGGAGATTGGATAGTGTCTTGGCAGTGCAAGAAACAAACTACAGTGTCCATCTCAACTGCTGAAGCTAAGTACATTGATGCATCTGCCTGTTTTGCACAAGTTCTATGGATTCAGACAAATGCTGGATTATGCTCTGAATTTCTTGAACACTCCTATTTATATTGATAATACTGCTGCATTTTTCATTGTTTAAAATTCAGTTCAACATTCTAAGAACAAGCACATTGAAATCAGACATCATTTCATTAGGGATTGTAATGAAAAAGGTCTAACTGAAATGAAGAGAGTTGATACAAGTGACAATTTGGCTGACCTATTCACCAAGCCACTTGATAAAACCATATTCCACTTTCTTTTGATAGCCCTGGGAATGATCAACTCAAATGAAGTCTGATTGATGATGTGTGCTCTATGTGCTAACTGACTATCTTTATGAAGGTCTTGATGAGTGTTTGTTTGATTATTTATATTGAATTGTGTGAAAGTGCTTTTGATGTTAACTGATATGTGCTTTGAATGATTATCTATGGAACTTAGGTATCTTTGATGTTTAGGTTAATGATAAATGAATATGTGTAATATCAGGATAAGTATTTGAAATGTGTGTGCTTATCTGATATTTTGATTATGTTGCTTTTGAATATGTATAATCTGATATGATGATGTTATTAGGATATGTTATGTAACAACTCGGTTTCTCCTAACTAATATTTATTAATTTAACCCGACCCGTTTTTATATTCGGGAACTTTTATCAGTAAAAATTATCACATCTATCGAGTATCTAATATTTTATTCGTTTATTGTATTTAATTAATATATAATAAATAACTATGTCTTATCTGCATTTTAAACCCTAGCCTAAAATTTAATCTCAATTTGTTTCCACTTCCATAGTACAAGGACTATTTTGCAAAATCTGCATACCATAACCCAATAACCCGTTAACCCGTGTTCAAACCCGACCCATATAGAAACGGATACCCAATTAGGATTTCTTGTTGCTTAATTCTCGCCATAATCATGGAAACTGAATCAATATACACGTTATACCTACCTTAACGCGTTCACTGACACCATGTATTAGGAAACAAGACCAGATTGATTTCGTATTTAATGTTTATAAACCGTCTTTAGGGTAAACCTTATTGTATCATCAAACTTCGATCAAAACTCAATTAAACTCGTATGCACGATGCTGGTTACCCGAAGAAGCGAACATCTATGTTTAATTACGTTTTTAAGCTCTGCCCGTACCTTGTTCGTAATCAGTTTATGCCGTCGGCTGTATGTTTTCGTTCGCCTTCAATTCGTAAACATATGAGGTAATTGATTATACGTATTTACTCGTCATTGATCAATCTATATTAGCCCTAACATCAATTATGCGATAGTATAACGGATTTGAGCAAGTTGATTTCTAGGGTTCATAAGGGGGTTCTGGATCCGGGTCTGTCTGTTTATAAAATCTGATTCTTATGTTATAAACAATTGATTGTGTAGTTCAGTTGGTTACGTGTTGTATGGTAAAAACATTCAGGCCGCTGGGGACGTGGGTTCGATTCCCCCCCCCCCCAGCCCCTTTATTTTTGACTTTTGTTTATAAATTGATATTTGATCATATTACATCAATAATTGATACTTTTAAATGTTATAAAATTTGAACTAATTCATCTTTTTGTAAATACCGACATATCAACTAATCATGTTTTCGAATCTTGGTATATATATATATATATATATATATTAATATTTTTAAATTGAGAAAGGTTTTTATAATAAAAAGTTTACTAATATTCATAAGTTAATATGCATAGTAAAATCTTGTTAGTTGAAAAGAAGATTAAAAGTTTAAGTATGTTATAAAAGACCATAACTTATACAAATATTATTATTTATTAATTATCTTTTATTATTTACAAAAACAATCTCATTTAATGGTGAATATATATATACATTAAATGTATTCTTAGTTTAAAATAATTACTTAAAACAATCTCTTTATATAATTCACCCCGAGTCCTATAAATATTTACTTAAGTATTTTTTATGTAATTTCATATAATTAAAATGATATTTTGATGGTAGACCGTTGTTAAATAAAAGTAATAAAATTGATAATAAATCTTGTAATATTAAACTTTCGTTGGAATGAACCCGATCAATGAATCCCGAACCTTTATCTAATCTTGGTTCCATTAGTCAATCCATATTTATTTTCCTCAATTATTCCTTATTAGGATATCTCGTCGATTTTTCCCGAATAGTTCGATCTATCTTTATAGCCTAACGCATCCATATCTCTTGCTTAATTGCTAAGGTGAGTACCACATTCCCCTATTTTACTTGTTTTCTCACGTTTTGGGGACATATGCGTAAATATACTTTTCATATATACTTATACTCAAAACTGCAACTATTGTCTTATGTGTTAACAACTTATACCTTACTTGTTTATGTGCTTATTTGCTTTGTATGCTTCCGCATTCGGAGAGGTCCAACATAATCTCAGTCTAGTATGATCATACGCCAGTCGTTAGCCTTTGTGCTTCTCGACATCTCAGTTATACTTGCTCATTTGGTTATTTTGTTATTCTCATATGACTTGTTGCAGCTACGTATTTTGTTATATATACTATATGTACAACTAAACTGGTGTGTTGCTTACTCAACATGTGTTGTTGACAAAATTCTATTTTATACGCATATGCAGGTTATCGCTTGAATTAGTTGCAAGACTTTGTGAAGACTTAGTGAGAGAATTGTGTTAGAAAAGATAAAATTAAGAATTAAATTTGTGTTTATTGTTTGTTTAATGAGTTTTATTTTGTATTTGATTTACTTGAAAATTGAATGAAATTAATAGATATCGTCATTTAAATATTGTGCATGATAGTAACCTTGAGAGCTGTGACAATCAGTTCGCGCCCCGGCATTTCCGCCGTAGGTTGGGGTGTGATTGATTGGTTTCAGAGCCGAAGGTTTAAGATAGGTCGTTAGAAATTGCCTTAGACACATGTTTAGGAATCCTATACGTGCCTATCTGTTTACCTTTATGTGTTCAATTTTAAATTTTTTAGAGCTTTCTTAGATAATTACCTATTATTTATTGTTATGCACACACACAAATTCCGAGGCTATGCCTCAACATTCAAAGAAAACTTTTCAAAAAGTAGATTGCTTTTATTTTCGGGAAATTCCTTAAGAATTCCCGCCTGTTGTTTTCACTCGTAAACCTTAAGGCTAGGTTATGTGACATGTCCCTATGATAAATGAAAGGGGAAGAGAAACTGTGAGTTGGGCACTGGCAAAACGGTTTCAAGAACCAAAGGTAAGACACTATTCCTTACCTGGGTGATAACTTGACCACAGTACTCAACCCTATGGACCCGAGCGAGACCCATAAATGCCATATGACCGACACCTTAGGTTGATTTTAACCGAATTCATGGTGATTCGTGGCTAAACTCGGTTTTCCCGATTATTGTGTTCCGTTATTTAAATGGTTAGTTGGGTGAAAAATCCATGGAACCCATGGGCACTCCTACTATCTATTTCTTAACTTGTTTTCGTATTTTTGTTGGAGTAATCAACGTGGTGATTCACAAGATTCTCCGACTACCCACATTTTTTTCGATAGTTCGTTATTTAGTTTGGTCGGTTAAAACGCAGTGTAACGCTCATTGGGCCGACAAACTTCATTGCATTGTTAATTCGTTAATTAGTTGGGACAATCAAATTGCCATGTAACGCTCATGGCCTGTCCAACTCAGTTGTTTTTCGTTAGTTCGTTGGGCCATTCAAGTTGCCATGGAAAGCACATGGGAGGCCAACATCCACAATTTATATTTCGTTAGTTTATTTAAACTTAATAATCAAAATTTAAACTGACATAACTCCTCATGTAGTCATCACACATTAATCTTATTGACTACACCATTTAATAACTATTTACGCAATGTACCCCAGACATCTTATAAACTTTTACTTTTGATCCTCATGACGCAATTCCCCTTATTTCTTAACGCAACATATTTATATGTTATCTACATAGTTAAACATTTCACTATTCTTATGATTCCTTTAATTTATCATTCATCTTATAAATCCTCATTTTTGGTCCCTATAGAATGTCTCATTCAAGAAACCAACGTTATCCTCGACATGAATCATTTGATTCTCACCATAACCATATGGTTGCCTGTATCGCCAAAGAGATAGCTGCTGCGATCCCTAGGATAGTGACCCGAATTCAGGACATCAATGCAACCGATTCAACTTTCCCCCACTAATTCCTCTGCTGGTGGCTACAAACCATCTACCTCCACTCATCCTCACAACAAGAAACGTAAGAACCTTGCTGCAACAAATCTTAACCACCCGCAAGTCTCCTCAAACAAGAAACCTTACCTCGGTCCTTTTCCGTCATTCTCCGTTTGTAACCATCATCACTCAGTTAAATCCCTATGCCGTCGCTACACCCAATGTAATCGTTATGGCCATCTTGCTAACACCTGTCGTGTCCCGCCTACTGCACAAACTGTTTCGCAACAACCTACCCCTCTTGCTCAATCCGGCGTTCCTAATACTCGTGATTGCTACCATTATGGAAACCGAAATCACCTCCGTAACGCGTGCCCTCAACTTACCCAAGCTCATCAAGCCCAATATACGACAATACCCTACTACTTGACCCATGCTTACCAAGCTCAAACCCATCAACCTCATGTCCCTCAAGCTCCTCCCATCAATCAATGTCAACCTTACTTAACCCAACACTACCAAACCTCGCAACCACAATCTCAAGTTTGCCAGATATATTTCCACCAAACAACCTTCTTGCAAACCGTTCAAGCTCCAGTATTCTAGGCAATGCCGAATCAATCTATCTCAACTGCTCCTACTCCTGCAACTGCTTATGGTGCTTCAAGTCAAGTCAATTAAGCTACTCAAGGACCCCGAAGCCTTTTGTCGTTTTCCTCTATCTATCTTAATTTGTTTTGCCTTTTCTTAATTACGTAGTGTAACGCCTCTTTATGGCTTTGAATTATTTCCCCATTTGAACTATTTATCTTCTATCTTATGAATAAAGTCTCTTTTGTTAATAGATTGTTTATTAAAGCCTATTTCTATCTTATTTATCTACCTTCATTAATCCTAACTATTTATAATCTACGCCCTTTTAAACTTTAAGTACTTGTATTTTTACAAAAGTCGACTTAAAATTTCTTTGCTTTATTTAAATCCACTATAACTTTTAAAATTATTTTATACATTGGTGACTTTCTAGTATTCTAAATTAAAACTCATTAAAACTTTTGTTTCCTCAAAGTCATGTTTTAATCAAATGTTTTGTAAATCCACACGATGGGACGAATCATGTGGACCATCCGACGATGAAAATAATTATGGTCCGGAATATAATTATCGAAATCCTCGCATGGAAATCATGATGCGTAAGATCGTGTGTCATAATATAGAATCGAAAGTAGTTGGGATAATGGTACAAATGTAAAGATGATAAGGACATGGTGGATACGCCACCGGTACATCCTATATATAAGTGCTCTTATCGGATTTGCATTTGAAGCGTTATTTTAACTATTCAAAGTTTTGTGCTATGATAAATTTTTAAATTTATTTTAAAATTTTTTTTTTCCTCAAAGTTTATTGGTTTGGTTAGAATCTCCTTTAATTTCGGGACGAAATTCCCAAAAGTAGGGGAGACTGTAACAACTCGGTTTCTCCTAACTAATATTTATTAATTTAACCCGACCCGTTTTTATATTCGGGAACTTTTATCGGTAAAAATTATCACGTCTATCGAGTATCTAATATTTTATTCGTTTATTGTATTTAATTAATATATAATAAATCACTATGTCTTATCTGCATTTTAAACCCTAGCCTAAAATTTAATCTCAATTTGTTTCCACTTCCATAGTACAAGGACTATTTTGCAAAATCTGTATACCATAACCCAATAACCCGTTAACCCGTGTTCAAACCCGACCCATATAGAAACGGATACCCAATTAGGATTTCTTGTTGCTTAATTCTCGCCATAATCATGGAAACTGAATCAATATACACGTTATACCTACCTTAATGCGTTCACCGACACCATGTATTAGGAAACGGACCAGATTGATTTCGTATTTAATGTTTATAAACCGTCTTTAGGGTAAACCTTATTATATCATCAAACTTTTTATCAAAACTCAATTAAACTCGTATGCACGATGCTGGATACCCGAAGAAGCGAACCCCTATGTTTAATTACGTTTTTAAGCTCTGCCCGTACCTTGTTCGTAATCAGTTTATGCCGTCGGCTGTATGTTTTCGTTCGCCTTCAATTCGTAAACATATGAGGTAATTGATTATACGTATTTACTCGTCATTGATCAATCTATATTAGCCCTAACATCAATTATGCGATAGTATAACGGATTTGAGCAAGTTGATTTCTAGGGTTCATAAGGGGGTTCGGGATCCGGGTCAGTCTGTTTATAAAATCTGATTCTTATGTTATAAACAATTGATTGTGTAGTTCAGTTGGTTACGTGTTGTATGGTAAAAACATTCAGGCCGATGGGGGCGTGGGTTCGATTCCCCCCCAGCCCCTTTATTTTTGACTTTTGTTTATAAATTGATATTTGATCATATTACATCAATAATTGATACTTTTAAATGTTATAAAATTTGAACTAATTCATATTTTTGTAAATACCGACATATCAACTAATCATGTTTTCGAATCTTGGTATATATATATATATATATATATATATATATAATATTTTTAAATTGAGAAAGGTTTTTATAATAAAAAGTTTACTAATATTCATAAGTTAATATGCATAGTAAAATCTTGTTAGTTGAAAAGAAGATTAAAAGTTTAAGTATGTTATAAAAGACCATAACGTATACAAATATTATTATTTATTAATTATCTTTTATTATTTACAAAAACAATCTCATTTAATGGTGAATATATATATACATTAAATGTATTCTTAGTTTAAAATAATTACTTAAAACCAATCTCTTTATATAATTCACCCCGAGTCCTATAAATATTTACTTAAGTATTTTTTATGTAATTTCATATAATTAAAATGATATTTTGATGGTAAACCGTTGTTAAATAAAAGTAATAAAATTGATAATAAATCTTGTAATATTAAACTTTCGTTGGAATGAACCCGATCAATGAATCCCGAACCTTTATCTAATCTTGGTTCCATTAGTCAATCCATATTTATTTTCCTCAATTATTCCTTATTAGGATATCTCGTCGATTTTTCCCGAATAGTTCGATCTATCTTTATAGCCTAACGCATCCATATCTCTTGCTTAATTGCTAAGGTGAGTACCACATTCCCCTATTTTACTTGTTTTCTCACGTTTTGGGGACATATGCGTAAATATACTTTTCATATATACTTATACTCAAAACTGCAACTATTGTCTTATGTGTTAACAACTTATACCTTACTTGTTTATGTGCTTATTTGCTTTGTATGCTTCCGCATTCGGAGAGGTCCAACATAATCTCAGTCTAGTATGATCATACGCCAGTCGTTAGCCTTTGTGCTTCTCGACATCTCAGTTATACTTGCTCATTTGGTTATTTTGTTATTCTCATATGACTTGTTGCAGCTACGTATTTTGTTATATATACTATATGTACAACTAAACTGGTGTGTTGCTTACTCAACATGTGTTGTTGACAAAATTCTATTTTATACGCATATGCAGGTTATCGCTTGAATTAGTTGCAAGACTTTGTGAAGACTTAGTGAGAGAATTGTGTTAGAAAAGATAAAATCAAGAATTAAATTTGTTTTGGTGGGGTGTGACATGTTAGACTATGCATTGTGTGAAGTCTGCTTGTTTTGATGATGTCATTCGTGCTTAAGATTCGAATATGTTACAAATGTTTGTGTCAAAATGTGTTTTTGTGTCAAAATTAAATACTCAAAT
Organism: Bidens hawaiensis; assembly: GCF_021521415.1. Classification (NCBI taxonomy): domain Eukaryota; kingdom Viridiplantae; phylum Streptophyta; class Magnoliopsida; order Asterales; family Asteraceae; genus Bidens; species Bidens hawaiensis. The sequence goes on from NW_027498027.1 coordinate 61,565, forward strand.
GAAAGTTTTTCAAGTGAATTTTGCTCAAAACATTTTTTACAAAACAGAGCAAGTTGATATGGTGACGAGATATGATAAGATTATTCAGTTCAAGTTTTATAAAAGCTTAAAAGGGTTTTTATTGAAAATTGATCCAACCCTTTAGGAAATGATAGTACATTGGTTATTTTGCCAATCATATGGATTTAATAGGCTAAAAAGACAATTAGTGCAGTCATTGATATGTGTGGTTGCTTTCCATGATGTGTAAAATCTGAGGTGATATAAACATAATGAAACTGCTAAACTTAATGTGAAGTTACATTGTTGTCTATGCATGTTCCAATATACATCTTTTTGAATGATAGGCAGAAAAGTGAATATCCAGTCATACACGAGCCTGTTGGTATTTGGTCACCAAAATGAAGTATCTTATTGAGAATGACAAAGAACAAATGTGAACAAAAATTCTTTACTATTTATTCAACAAAAAGTTGATAAATGTTCACAAACTTTGAAAGAAAATCCAAACATGAGGGGTTTATTTTAGAACTACAGAGATGAGGGCACAAAAGTAAGTCCTATCATGTTTCGAATGAAAGGCCTGTAAGTCTGAACTGCGTGGCATGTAAGTCCAACTTTCAACCTCACATATGTTTGATGTTTTGAAAAGAAAAATAATATAAATTTAAAAATGTTCTGTCATTAAAATGTTTTACCAAATATCAGGGGGTCGGAGTCAATTCGGGGTGATCTGGAGAAAGCCAAATAAGCCTTGAGAAATGATATGGAGCATCAGAACACAATATGTGTTATCCATTTTAGTCTTATGAAAATTAATTGAACCTTAATCATATCACCAAGGCAATGAAATTCATGCTAAGTCTAGACCTGCTGTTTAGCTGCCTAATCTGTCATAATAATGTTGAGAATGAAGTATTGAGAAGCAACTTAGTCAATATGATCCCATATTGAGATCTTTTCACAAAACATAAAGAAATTGGTTTGAAAGGAATAAAGACTGAAATTTAATCTCATTATGCACCATTTGCTCTTAAACAATGATCTTTAATGATAAAACTATTTGACATTTGGTTTAAGACAAAAAGAACTGCATTTTACCTAAAATAGGTCTGAATATGTATTTTCGAGTAAGGTTTGACGATTTTCAACCTTTTCGAACAAACTTAGATATTTTTGTCTAAGTTTATCTTTTTCGAGCATGCTTTGATGTTTTACAAACTTTCGAGTAGACTTTACTATTTTATTTGAAGTTTAACTCTTTCGAACAAGCTTAAAATTTGAATATGTTTGATTTTGTTGATTCTAGCAAGCTTTGATGACTTCTGAACTTTCTAGCAAACCTAGTTGTTTTAAAGGTTGTTTAGATTATTATAGCAAGCTTTGTGATTGAATATGTTATTTCTAGCAAGCTGTAATGTTTTTAAACTTTCTAGCAAACTTAGGTGTTTTGATTGACTGTTTAAACTCATTCTAGCAAGCTTTGTGATTTTTAGTGCTGATATAAATTATTCATGTATTGTCGAGTACACTTTGATATTTATTAGCTTTCGAGTAAACTTAGATGTTCTGAAGGTTAGTATACTTGATGATTATGTGATACTTGTTTGAATATGCTTTACATGTCTATTTCGAGTAAACTTTGTTGTTTTAGTTGAAATATGTCTTTGTCTAGCATAGTTCATGATTGTAAATGTGATTCTTTGAAATTAAAAGTGTTTTCGGGCAAACTTTCTTTTCCGGGCACACTATATATTTCGAGCACACTTTGAAATCTTCACGTGTTCTTCTTGTATACTTAGTAATTTCAAAACTTTACTTTTCGAATACACTTTGTGTTTAGAGTCCTTCTCTAGCACACTTTGCATTCTTATGGTGTTTCGAGCATACTTTTCTTTAAAGTATACTTGACTAATATGTTTGAACTGTTTAAGAATTTTCGAGCATAATTTGTTTTATTTAGAAATTTGAGCAAGGTTAACAATTAGAAATGTTTCTAAGTTATTATTTTGGGATTCTTTATTGATTCCTAGCAAAGTTGCTTATTTTGATGATTTAAACTTGATTATTTGTCTTGTGATTTATTTCTCGAGCAATCTTGTATTTCGAGTAAGCTTCCTTCATTTTATTCACTTAGGATAATTTCTATTTACTTCATAATTTCTGAATAAATTTTGGAATGAGCAAGCTTTGGAAAATGAACTTAAACGAGCAAGCTTTGTAAATAATCTTTACTCAGCAAACTTTATAAATGATTTTTTTTCGAGCAAGGTTTATAACATGTACTTTATCGAGCAATGTCTTAAATGGGAAGATATTTAATGAGATATTTTAACTGCTTGACAGCTTTTTCCCACAAAAGGACAAAATTTATCTAAAACTCATTTTTAAAAAGGTATATAAGAGGGACTTAGTGAAATTTTCATACTTTCACTTCTCTCTCCAAGCACTATTGCAATTATTTCTCTAGAATACAAATCGCTTATTTTAATTTCCCTACCCTAATTTGTCATCCCACTTAATCTGACTCGGTAAGCTTCAGTTGAAAGTTTTCCGACAATAATTATGTTGATTTAAACTTTAAATTTTAACAATGACTGGCATCTCTGTTTTCTTGTATGTTTTTAATTTGTCGAAGCACAGGTTCTTAAAGACATTTCTTCTCTTTACTTATTCAAATTATAACCTAAAAACTTTCAAAGATATGAACTAATCTCTACTTTGAATGTGATTCTGTTTGTGTATGAACAGATATGGCGGATGAACCGATATATCCTTTTGAGAAGAAGCACAACATGTGTGCTCTACTACAAGTGACTCCTGATAATGAGGATGTAGCTTCGATGATTAGATGGCTTCAATTATCTAATCTGAGGTTTTCGTTGACTGAGTGCCCTGTGATTTACAGAAACCATCAGTTGGATTTCTGGCACTCAGTTCAACTAATTGATGACGCCGGAGGTAGGCGGTTGGAGGCTACCGTTGCTAGACAAGAAATAGTCATCACTGAACAACTCATCAGAGCAAGCTTACAACTGAATGATTTTGCTGAGAACCCAATCCATTATTCCACAAACCGTTTGCTGACTATCTTTCAGGATACAATGGGTTATTAGGGTGATGTACATGAAAGGCAGTTCAAGAAAGGGATGTTTCCTAACCTTTATAGGTTTTTGATTCATTATATTATTCAGGGATATGCTTCACGAAAGGGATCTTGGACCTTAATGAGAAGAGATTTGGCAAATGCAACCGTGGCTGTCATCTTTAGACATCTATTCAATTTTTCAAAAATGATTGGCCATGTATCAAATTTGTGAAAGCCAAACAGGGAGAAATTCTTAGTCTACCCAAAATTTCTCCAGATTATCTTTAATAGGGAGCTACAAGATCTACCAACCATGGGTACTACACATCTACTGCACGATCCAAACACGTACAAAACGATTGCTAAGTTGGCTTCCACTAGCCGCTTCAATCCTGAGCCTAAGTTCAATATTGTACCATGTTTAGTGAACACAAATTTGGCTATAATGCCAGTTCCAGAGTCACCACATGTGACCTCTGAGGAGGATGAAACTTAGGAGGAAGTTGATGATGATTCTAATAATGGTGATGATGGAGATGCAGGAGATGATGACCAAGGTGATGAAGGGAATATTGAAAGAAATCTGGCTGATGTTGAGGTTACTCATGCACAGGCATAGGGGGAGATTCAAAACCAACATTTACCTACACCACCAGCCTCACCCATTAGCCCACCCCAACAAACACCATCACCACCACCACAAAATGAACCTTACATCCCATCCCCACCAATATCACCACCCATACAAACTCAAACCCAAAGCCCACCTCAAGACCAAAACATTAACTTTAACCAACCCCCTACCCAAACTCAAACCCTAATCCAAGACCAAAACCTTAACCATAACCAACCCATTATCCCACCCCAAGACCTACCCTTTCATGAACCATATATACCACAACATGTCCCAGCCCACCTGCTTAACCTACCAACCACACCATTCCAATCCCCAACCCAAAGTCAAACCTGAGACCAACCTAACCAACCAACCTTTGAAATCATACATACTTACAAACCCTTACCTACAATCCAAAACATTAACCCACTACCATCAACTAGCACAAATATCTTTGAAAGCCCAAGCCCAACACATGACCAAATCCCAACCCATGAACCATTCCAACCTCAAACTGATCCATTCTCTGACCCACCAACCCATTCCCCTACCCCTGATGCTTATTTATTCAAATGAAACCTGGATCTAATAGTGGAAAATGTTGATTTGAGAGGAGGAATGTGGAGTTAATTGTCACACCCCGGCCAAAGGCGGAAAGCCAAGGGCGTGGACGAAGTCGTAGATTGAATAAGCCATAACACAAGTTAAGAGTCTAAATGAAATGCATACATAAATATTCAAGTTACATTGTTCAAAAGATACAAATAACACCACAATTGTCCAACAGATGCTAAATCTAGTACTACGCCTTCGGTCTTCTCCTAAGGCCATCTAGAAATCCCTGTTCTTCATCTATCAGCATTACCTAAAAATATGCAGGAAAACGTCAACTACAAAAATAGTTGAGTGAGAACATAAGTTGTGGTATAAAGAAAAAGGGATTTCATACACAAGCATGCTAGACCAAGTTGTAGGGGTTTATATATAGGGTGTACCAGCGGCTAACCCACCACTCCTACAACTTGTTCTACCATGTTTGAGTATGATCCCGGTTTTTAGGAAAAATAGTTAGAAAAAGAACAAGCGCACCAAAATAGGTTGTAGGGGTTTATAAATCCAAAGTGAGAAGACAGATCATAAGTAAATGCGTAGTGCGGGTACATGGATTATTACAGTTCATAATAGTGCGCGAAAAGCGTGCATGTGGGTCATTGAGTGGAGAGGAGAGTCCAGAGTTACGATGTGTGTGAGGCAACGCAATAGTTCATAATACTCGAGATAATTGCACATAACAGATAGACCAAAAGAGAAAGTAATAACACATAATACACATAAGAGGCCATGCGAGGAATACGAGACTTACATGGATTCACACAGAATCCAAGGCCGTCGAGTCAGTGTTGGTTAGATGAGCCTTACATGGGTCCCGCAGGATGCCCAAAGCAGTTGAGATAGTGGCCGTGGTTCATAGAGCGACAGTGTGGAGAGCATATAGTTCATAGTACAATAACGTGTAGAGCAAACGTGTATAGTGCAACAGTTCATAAAGTAACAGTTCATAAAGTAACAGTTCATAGGGCAGCAGTTCATAGTGAAGTTACAATTTATAAGTAAAGTAATTGTGATAGTGCTTACATTACATTAAGTTATAAGTGAAAGCGTGTAAAAGCAGAGAAACAGTGTGTAAAGGTTTTGAAGTAAAGTGTTTTTGCATATTTCCACCCCGTGGTTTGATAAAGCAATACAGTTAAAAAGGGGTTATGAACTCACCTTGATCTCGGGTTAGGATGGTGCTACAATAGATCTCCTTAGCCTAGAATTGGACATATATATAAGGTTAACAACGCGTTATAAGTCTAAGAAAACGAGCTTACGCGACCTCGAGCAAAAACTAGGTTTTAAAGACGAAAACAGCTTGGTTCTGGCTTGATTCGGTCGAATGGGCACACATTCGGTCGAATCTGAGGCACATTCGATCGAACTAGACACACACTCGGTCGAACCAGCTGGGAAAACTCGTTCGGTCGAACATGGCACTTGTTCGGTCGAATAGACACTCGTTCGGTCGAATATACACTCGTTCGGTCGAATAGACACTCGTTCGGTCGAATAGACACTCGTTCGGTCAAATAGACACTCGTTCGGTCGAATAGACACTCGTTCGGTCGAATGAGGTGGAGACCATTCGGTTGCTTCCCTATTCGGTCGAATGGACTGGTTCGACCGAATGAGTCCTGAGTCGACGCCTTCAAGCCGGGCGACGGAGAAACCTACGGGAATTCGCGATTTTCATGATTTTTCACCCAAAATCGAAGTTTTTGACATGGAAATGCTCGGGATTGAAAGAACCAATGATTCCTAGTGTTTTTATACACAAAGACCTGCATTTTGACACCAAAACAAGACGGTTTTTGACCCGAAAACTCTAGAAACGAAAATGGGTGTTTTTGCTCGATTTGAGGCCGAAAATGGTTATGAAAACGGATGATTTTCGAGAGGGACTTACCAAAAACGAAGTGCTACAAGATTCCGGGCTCGGATTTGCGTTTTGAACACTTTCTCTCTCTAGCTTCTCTCTCTAGAAAGAGAGCGTTTGGGTGTGGGAGTGGAAGAGAAGAAGAGAAAAGGGGGGGAGTTGTCTTGAACTTACGTTTATATACTTGGTTTCTTGGGTTCGGGTTTTGGCTCGGGTTGGTTTTCCTACGGGTCAAGACGGGCCGAGTTTCATAAAATTTATAAAACGAAACATTTTTCTAAAAACTTTTATAAAATAACTTTAAATAAAATATCTGAAATCTTTTAAAATAATGAAAATATCATTTATTTACGAAAGATAGATTTTTGGTCACCGGGTTAAATTTCGGGATGTTACATTAATAAAAGAAAATGATGAGCTAAAGACACAGTTGGCAAAATCATTAAACAAACTTCAAACCTTGGAGGCTGAGATTAAGAAGACCTCAGCTGTACCAAAACAGTAGGAGAATATTTCTGTTGCCACTGTTGCTAATATTGATATTGTGAGGGAGGATGAGGTCGTGGAGGAAGATGTGTTAATAACTCTGTGCAGTTTATATGGAGAGAGTGATGAGTGTGATGATAGTGGAGAAAGGAGGACTGATGATGTTGATTATGAAGCTGACCAATCTGATATTGGAGAACAAGAGTATGATGTTGAGGATTTAATTGCAAAGAATAGGGTTATGAGAAGGAAGTTGTGAAGGAGATGGATGTGGATGTAAATGCGGAGAATGAGCAAACTGATAACATTTTAACCACTGAGGCCATAGCAAGTGATGCTTTTGGTACTGAAACTCAAACTGATGTATTTGTTGATGAAGGTGGAGATACTGAGGAAATAGTCTTAACTAAAGAAAATGATAATGTTGAAACCTCCAAGAAGGTTTTTGAGGATGATGAGGAGATGAAGAGTTTAATTGATGATATTGAAAATTTCCCCAGTGAACTTGAAGAGGAGAGGGAGTCTGAAGAAGAAAGGAGAAAAGCAAAAGGAAAATAGGTTGTTGATACTGAAGAGCCTTTGGAAACTCAAAACAAGTCTATTGATGATATATTAGACAAAGATGATTCTAATGAACAAGCTGCCAAGAGGCATGCTGATACTTTACTTGAAATATTGGAAAGATAAAAGATTGTCAGATCCATGACTGAACAAGAGTTTATTCAACAAGAAAATATACTGGAGCAAGCCCATATTGCCAAAACATTAGATGAAGAGGGAGATCTTGACCAGGAAGCAATTGAAGGCTTGATTAAGCTAAGGAAAGTGAAAGAGGTTGATAATACACTAGCAATGGTCATGTATAAATTCAAACAAGCTCAACCTGAAACACAAATAGTGACTGATGAGGCTGGAGAATCAATTGCAAGTATAGCCACAAAGACATGGGTTAAACAATTAAAAGAAGACGTTGAGAGAAACCCTGATGAATGGAGTTATGATGATGAGGCTAGAAGCAAATTTGGAAATATATACACAAGGAAGAGGAAGAGGGATGAAGAGACTGATAAAGATGAAGATGATAATTCCAAGGTTGTTGAAAGTCCTGTTAAAGAAAATGTTGAAGGGACTGAGTACTTTGTTGAAAGTCCCAAGTATAGTCCTATAAAGGTTGTTCCTCTTCAAAGCCATCTGCCTGCTGACGAGCCTGGTATCAATGAACCACAAATTGAGGCTCTTGAAGAGACCACTGAAGAGGAGGATGACACTGTTGACACCCCAAATATTGATATGACAGATGTGCATAGGGAGATTATACAGAATATGTTGGATAATGCAAGAATGGATCATCCTCTAATTCTTAATTTAATTAAGCATGGATACAAGTTTAAAACTTTGGCTCCTATGACAGATGAGGAGTTGCAAAAATTGGTTGATAAAGAGGCAGATGAGATCAAGAGGAGAATCGAAAAGAAGAACCGTGATTCTCACAAATACAAAAGTTACTTGAGAATGAATGGTATGTCTGATAAAGACTTGAGTAAGATGAAATTTGAGGAACTAGAAGAACATTATAATTATAATTTGGAGAGAGTAAAGAAAGAAGGTATGGAGAGAATGAAAAGGGAAACAAGCCAAAAAGAAAAGATTGATGAACTGTTGAAAAGGTTTAGAGGAAAATGTAAATAATTGATTGACAGATGAATGGCTATGGAATCGGTTGACAGTCTTTCAAAAGAGCAGGTTGAGAACTACTTTAGAAGATTACCAATGAAATATGACACTGAAAAATCTACAAAAAGGCCAAAGGTTGTCACACTTGCTGAGAAAGAAAAGGCTGAAAAGAAAAAGAAGTGGGAAGGTGAACAGCTGAAAATGCTTGACAGATTAATGGATGCAAGGGGAAGACTGAATGAGATTCAAGGGGTGAGCCGAAGTGAAAAGTTAGCCTTATACCAGTCTGAGAAGGAAAAAGATACTCAAGAAAAGGCTGAATCTACAAAAGCTTCAAAAGTTCCTATTATTGTAAACGTGAAACCGGAAACAGTTGAACACTGAGAGCCATGGGATGATAAGAACAAAATTAAGACCCTAAAAGGCTTGATGATGAGTAAAGGGATGGTTGAAAATGTGTTTGAAAACTTGGGAAAGGGTCAACTGAAATAGTTGTTCAATGAAGAAAAGATTGAATGGGAAAGATTAGAAGCTGAACAGAGAAATCCAAGTAACTTCGATTTTGGACCAAGGGGAGAAAGATTTGTCCCTGCTGGTCAACTTGGCGATAAAAGAATAATGGGAATGATTACCAGACTTTCCAGAGAAGGAGGTGAAAATTTCCTTGATTTGATAAGGATGCCAGCGGAGATGGTATCTGCTATGTTTAAGAAAATATTTCGGGAAGTGAGGGCCACTAAGCTTAAAAAGGCAACTACTTCTAGGCCCTCAGCTGCAAAAGTTCCAATTCCTACTACAAGAGCTGCACAGCAAAGACAACATAGGCCACCAACTGATGTAGACCTACCAAAAAAGCTCTTCTTTGACTCTATATCTGAAACTTTGAAAGTGAATATGAAGAGTGGAGAGTTGAAGGAAATCATATTCAAGGATGATTTTACAAATTTTAAAAGAGAACAACCGGAAGAGATGGAAACTATGGAACTGTATGATTATCATGACAGTCAGAGGTTTGCAGGAAGACAGAAAAATGAATTATCAAAACATCTCAAGGAGGAGGCCAGGAAAGGATTCCCTATGTTGAGTAAAAAGAGGAAGTGGGAATTCTCTGAATATGAGAAAACCAGAAGGGCCAAGAGGTTGAGAGATATAAGATATGCTGAAATTGACTACATCTCAAAAGTAAAGAAAAAAGACCCTTTGAAAAATATGATGGTGTGCATCAGCATGAGGAGGCAGATGACAAGGCCCAACTATGAAGTCCAGAGAAATGGGAGGATTGCTAGAATTGACTATAAAGAGCAAGATGAATCCTACATTCTCAGAAACTCTGATGGACTTGCTTTGGGCATCATTAAACAGGATGAAGGTTTGACATTCCTATATGATAATGATTTGGAATATATAATGAGGTGGACTCTGCGTGATAATCACCCTCATCAACATGAATTATTCTTATTTAAAGAAAGAACTGGAAGTGTGAAGTTGGCCAGAAGACAAGCAGCCTGAAGCTCAAGAAGATAAGATCATGTTTCTAGCTTAGATTTTCTTTGTAATGTCCTCTGGACAGAATTGCCAACTTGTAATATTTTGATTATGTTTTGTAATTTTCTTTTGAAATTTGATGTGTATTTTGGCTAAGTGTATGTAACCATAGAGGTGTTTTGGTACAGCTGAGGTGTTCCAATCTAGGGGGAGATTGTTGGGTCAAAGATTTGACAAGTAAAGACAAAATGAAGATTGGAATCTTCTCAACCTCTCTGAATTTGGCTAAGTATGGATACCGAGCACACTTAGGCCTCCGAGCAAGCTTTTACTTATCCTATCAAGGTATTTTGCCTTTCGGGCAAGGTTATCTTCTTGAAGTCCTCTTAAATGTCAATTCGAGCAGGGTTCACTTTGTCTAGCAAGGTTGTTCTTCAAGTCAAGCATAGTTTGTTTCCGACCAAAATCTAGGGTAAACCAAGCTAAAGAAACCAAGTACTTTGGAAAATCTAGCAAGGTTTATTCTTAATAAACAGTGGTCCCAGCAAACTTGAAGAAAGTTAACAAAGAAATTTACTAAGTACTTCTTTTAGTAAGGTTCAACTTCGAGCAAACTACAGTGCTACCAACACACTCTACAGTGTAACCAACACACTTTAGTTTGTTCAATAAGTTATTTACTAACAAAGAGTTGAAGGGATTCATGAAGAACAAATTCGCTCGTAGGATCATATCAAGCAAAGTTTGCTATGGTCAAGAGGATTGAAGTCTTCTAGGTAAATATTTTCTAAGAAAAATATTCTAAGTAAAGCCTACCAAGAGAACTGTTCCCCAGCACACTTTGGTTACCAGGTCTGCTCGAAGAAGACAAAAGCTGTAAAGCTTACCCGAAGATCTGTTTTACACTTAGAATCTTTTTGTAATATGTTTTATGATTATGTATCAATGATTAGGGTTTCTAGAAGGAATGATAGCTGTCAGGGCAGGCCTATAAATAGAAAAAAATAGGGCACACTTGATAGAGACGACACTTGCACCTTTCATATGATAGCGATTTGACGACTGATATATTCTCGTATGAATATTCGCCTTAAAATCAAAACATTCCATTCTGAAACCCAAAATGATTTCTGATTGTATCTGACTTTATATTAATGGAAACATTTTAAGTTACAATGTGTGTTTGTTACATTTGTGTCGTGTGAGCAACATTTAATGTGTTAGTGTTTCCGCCATTAATGCATTATTTTTCTTACCCTAAATAGCAAGTCGTTAACTTTCTTGTCAACACTTAACCGTGTGGGTTGTGATATTGTGAGTGATCTATTGAGTGATATATACGGGACCGACACTAATCCTATTATATTTGTTAATATCAGGAAAATAGTGACAGTGTTCAGATTATTGACTTTAGTCCACACTTTAGTCCATACTAATCTTAACTTCAACATGAATTCAGCGAAGAGGTACGCTCGTATTTTTGTCTGAAATTTAATGTTCTTCATTAGACTAACTTAAGTTTTTAATAGGATCACAAATTTGAAAAACAAAATAAAAGGGGAAGAGCACTTATTCATTGGAAATTGTAAGTCCTAATGAAGGATCTTTCAATGTGATATCATGCAAACACGTTGTTAGGCGGAATCTAACAACGGATTGATTCAATACTAGCATGAACAAACACAATAAACACACGAGATGGCTTCAAAACACACGTTATATTCAACGTCGGGTGCTTAAGCCCATAACAGTGATTACAATGATAATAATAATGTACTATCTCGTCTCTCAATGTCTACGAATGACCAATCTCAAACAACCTAGTTACATCATGTATATATAACACACAATAACCCTAAGCCCAATCCGTACACTAAGCCCACCGAACTTTCAATTTGTTAGGAATTTGGTTAAAAATATATGAAACGCCCATTAACTCCATTGTCCTATTAATTATGCTAACTAACATTGTTATAGGTAACGGTTAACTTTATGGATTTTAAAGTAATTCACTAATCACATGCTATTATTTTCATTGATATTTATGTAAGCATGCATACCAAGTGACGGTTATAGATATATATACACAACATTATAGCCCAAAACAAGCCCAGATACATTAAGCGTAAACCATTAAGTATAGACCAACAATCTCCCCCTTGGTTTATTGCTTGATTGTTACTCGTGTTCTAGCACATTAGCATCAGCTTCCTTGTAAGCACCTACCCATAAACATGTTCGCATGATTGATTCCAGCATTCTAGTATACTCCTTAGCAGCTGGCTCATATAGTGGTTCAGCAGTAATCTGAAAGCCGCTAAGGGTAATAAATCTCTCGGATCAACGATACGGCATTGTCCTTTCTTTAGCCGTATAATAACAGCAGCCGTCACACCATCATAAGTCCAAAACTTCATTTCATCAAGAGAACCCTTGGGAAATCTCTTGGTGATCAGAATAGACATCACTTTAGCAGTTGCATGCCACATCACATTTAGCTTCGGCTTGTTAGTTTGAGGATCACAAAGCCCTTTGCTTTCATGATAAAGATTCAGTAGTAGGCATGCTGGGGAATCCTCTTTCAACCTGGTTGATCAAGTAGTTCCAAAAGTTTGTGCCTTTGGATCATGATTCAGTTTGTGGAAAGGAGCATTTGTCAAATAACTCAAATCAACCTTTGTCCACGAACCAAAGTCTTTCATCTTCTTATAGTATTCTGTGTTCCCGTTTTACGCTTGACCCACCACATTTCCTTATCAATGTCATAACCCCAAAAAACAACCCCCGAACGATCACCATACCTATCAGAAAAACCATTTTGAATCTCCTTGAAAAAATTTTCAGGATGATCGGAAGACACTACATTTTGATTGGAGTTCTTTCTAATCAACATCTTCCTCTTTATTCTTTCCATCTGCTCAGCGGTCTTTGGTGGAGTGGCTAGGTACTTTTCCAGATGCATAGAGGTATCGATGTTTGAGGCAAGGCGCAAACTGTAGCCGTTATCAAGATGAGCATCTTGATTATCACCAACAGTTCTTTCACCGCTATCATCACCGCCTTTAAATTAATCTCCAAACTATTTAATAAGTTTTTGTTGGAGATCCCATTATAATACAGTAAGACCACCAATGTTTGCCTGAAGCTCTTGAATCTTTTAATCTTTGTCATATTGCTGGCTTCAAGCTCTTGAATTCATACATCCTTCACCATAGAGCGTTGTTCAAGCTCAAAGACTCCGTGTTGTAAGGCGTGTACGTTGACTGGTTCGGCTTCGAATGCAATCCCCTTTCCCTTGTCTTGTAAGAACTTGTCTTGCATGGCGATGATGTGGGCAATCTTCTCGGTAGCACTTGAACTTTCTTGACCTATTGGATCAGATGATCCGGAAGGTACAGTGGTAGAAGGGATGTGGGCTTCAAACTTAAACTCTTGTGTAATGTCATCAAAGATTTAATCTTGAGTTTGATGGGCTTTAGTGGATGGGCCTTGTTTAGTTTGAACCTCAACAATGACGGGCTCAGTAGTTGTTGGCACAAGATCACTAGCCAGCACACCAGGTCTTGGATCTTTCTTTCGACGCTTTTGTGGAATAATATCGGTGGCTGGCTCTTCTTCATCATTAGCATCATCATGTGTCACAGCAACTGATTGAGGAGGCTTCAATGCAGTTGACTGGAGTTGTTCTTTAAAAATCTCAAAATCTTCAATTTATTCAGCAGTAGGTACAGAGTGTTGCACCTGGTGTTCAGTCTCCAAATGTTGTGATGGAGAACTATCAGACTGATCATCGGAAATAGTTTCAAAGGCATTTGTAGGCCTTTGAGCAGGCAACATGTTCCTCAGCAATAGAAGCACTGGCAGCAGCAGCCACAACCTCTGTTTAAGCAAATCTTCCAAACTTCACTAGTTGATGGAGTCCCTGATAGACTATTTTGACCCCTTTTCTTGACTGCTTCATTAAACCAAAAGTATTAGGACCAATAGCCTTTAAATAGAGCATTTCTACAGATCTAGTCAACTCAGGATAATGAGAATCAAAAATCATTTGTAGGAACCTCGGCTACATTAAGAACATCTCCTTCTTCTTCCCCTTGAGGTTGCTTATCATCTTATCGAACACGAACTTGGAGTAATTGTAGTTCAAATCCATGATCAAAGCAATCATGACAGACATCTGGGTGTGGCTAATCTCATAAAAAACCCCTTTTCGTCCTGAGACACACGTAAAGAAAGTGTGAATCAAGAACCTCCAGTATGGATGAAACAACTTCCTAATGGCTGGAGGGTAGGTTCTCTTGTATCTCATTCTTTGCACAATCTCTGCCACGGCTTTAGTAGAATACTCTGTAAGGTAATCAGGTTGATCATCGAATAGCAACACATCACGAATGATAGCCTCATAGATAATAATAGGCTTCTTCTGGATCTTTGACTCAATAACCACTTCTTCCCCGACACCTCTTTAATTAATTGATGCATGGTTCCAAAAAGCAGTCAACATCATCTTGCAGATAATAGGATTTTCTCGTAAAGCTTGAGAAATCTTGCACGTATTCAGCCCCACTATCATTAACTTGAACTCCTTGTGAGCTAGAGGAAGGTCAAAAAGACATCGAACAATATTGTGTGTGTCAACATACTTCAAAGGTGCTTGATCATCCATGACTGCAACAAACGAGTCAAGTTAGAGGTATATTCACTTACATCCGTAATCAGTTATCTTTTGAATTAAACATCTTTTAAGATAAATAACTTAATTATATTATAGGGACCAAACATGAAAATAATGAAAATATAACCCCTTTTAGTAAGTTTGTCCAAACAATAATAAAATTAATGAGTTCTCTGTCAAGATATGAGTTTTTTGTAAAAGAGAGGAGTTTTTAGTCCAAAATAAGTGATTTCGGTCAAAATAGAGATTTCGGTTAACAATAAGTCTTGGCACCCGAGAACAAGGAGTTCTTAGTCAACCATATGAGTTCTCGGTCAAAGCGTGACCGAGAAACCTTGCGATCTCTGTTGATCTCAGGGTTTGCTAGTTGACCAAGGGTTTTCGGTCAACCATCCCCGAGAACTCAAGATCCTGAGATCACTAAAGATCCCGGGCCTTAAAACCCTTTGGATTCCATCTTGAATTTCAAGTCATCTTCCCAAAAACCCCAAACCATCATTAACGCAGAAACCTACAACTCAAGATAAACTCATAAAAAAATCAAACACACTCTAATCATCCATCACAAACATGAATCACAATCAAATATCACAGTCCAATTCACCATTTAAACAGATATTACTCATTGAATCCATAGATTGATTGACAATGACTCGAGAACAAGGTCATCAAAGTTTCATATACCTTTAATAAATATCAACAACTTAGATGATCACGTATAAAAGTGATGTATGCAAAGATATTTTGAGATTTGGAAGAGAGAAAGGTATTATGCAGATTTGAGTATAATAACCAATAATGCACACAAAAGTTGCCTTTTTAACTTCAAAACACTTGGATTTAGGGCGAAAACCTGATGGGCCGAGAACTCAATCTTTCGTAAACAGTTTGGGCAAACAGAACCAAATCTCATGGGACAAAGAACCCAGCTGATCAAACCATTTTACCATGGCCGAGAACCCAAATCCACATTAAAAATTGATTCCTTAACGCAATTGTTTCGAAAAGAGTAAACATGAGGTAAAATCAAAGACAAAAAATAAATAAAAAACTAAAACTAAAACAAAAATAATTTTACCACCCGACATTCAGTAGTTCTAACATATATTGGGATCAAACTTCAGTTTTGTTAAACGAGCAAACTTTTATGAAAAGATCCGAACATGGAATCATATTGGTTAAGATGTTTTCACAATGATTCATTTTCAGCATTATTATGACATAGAGAACAGGTTGATAGCAGGTATTTAGATACTTAGCATGATTTTCATTGCATCAGTGATATGCCTAGGTTCAACTAGGCATAAAGCTTAGATTGACATCACTTATGGACCTATGACGCCTCTTATCTCTTCTCAAAGCTTATTTAGCTTTCTCCAGATCACCCCAGTTTGACTCCAACCCCCTAGTGCTTGATCAAAAGGTTTTAACTATACAAACAAAAATTTTAAGCTTTAAGGTTGAACGTTGGAATTATATGACGTCCGAAGTTACAGGCCTTACATTCAGAGTGTTTAGGACTTACTTGGATGCGCCACCCCTGTAATTCTAGTTTGACCCTTTAAGCTTTAAAAAAATTTCTAATCTCAATATTATATACTAATAGCAACATATATATATATATATATATATATATATATATTCAACAATAAATAAAAATAAAATATTTTTGGTGATCAAGACACTAACGGGCTCGTGTATGACTGGGTAATTGCTTTTCTGCATATCATTTGGAGAGATGTATCTAGAGACATGCATAAATCTTCAAAATGACTCTTCACAATAAGTTTAGCAGATTTAATTATATCACTTCAACTTTTACGCATCATGGAAAGCTACCATACAAATCAATGACTGATTAAAAGCCTTTTTAGCTTAGTAACTTCACACGTTAGGCACACAAAATCAATTTATCTATCATTTTCCAAATGTTGGATCAAATTTTCATTTAAAACATTTTGAGATTCTATAGAGCTTGTAACTGAATAATCATATCACTTCCCATGTAGAAAAAGAGCCAAAAGCCAAAACAAATATTTTTGTATTTTTTTTTAATTTTATATAACACACGCACACTCTCTTTGTATTTTTGAATATAAAACACACGCACAATCTTTTTGTATTTTTGAATTTTCTCCCCCCAAATTTGTGCAAAAATTTTAACATAAAGAAAAAAAAACTTTTATGTACAAATTTAACCTCAAAAAGACTCAATCGTCGAAACGTAGCATTTTAAGCAACCCTACAAGCACATTAAATCTGGTTGTTCCGACCAATTTTGTAAATAAGTCCCCCCACATTATTATTAGTGTGAACTTGTCTAAGATGAATCAATTTCCGGTTGTAACAGTCACGAATGAAATGTATTTTTATGTCAATGTGCTTGGTTTTAGAATGTTGAACAGGATTTTTAACAATAGCAATAGCTGCATCATTATCACAAAAGATAGGAGTGCCAAGAAATTTCAAACCGTAATCCAGCAATTGGTGTTGCATCCAGATAACCTATTAACAGTAGGTAGAAGCGGCAACGTACTCAGCCTCAGCAGTAGATGTGGACACCGTTTGTTGTTTATTGCATTGCCATGTAATGAGTCGATCACCCAAGAATTGATATCCAGCAGACGTAGATTTCCTGTCAATATCATCAACTCCATAATTGCTGTCAGCAAAGGCATATAAATCAAATTCTGAGTTTTTGGGATACCAAAGACCTAGCTTCGGTTTCCCTTTCAGATGTCTAAAAATATGTTTAACAACAATTAAATGTGAAAGTTTAGGTTTAGCCTGGAATTGTGCGCATTGACAGATTGTAAACATGATGTCGGGGCGACTGCAGTGAGATACATCAAGTATTCGATCATTGACCGATAGTACGTTTGATCTATAGATTTCCCTTCAGGATCAGATGAAAAAAGTGGTATTTCCGCCATAGGAGTTGTCGCACTCTTAGAATCTTGGAACTCGAATTTCACCAACATGTCCTCGACATATTTCCCTTGATGTAGCAAAATTCTTGTCGAACTTTGACGAACCTGTAACCCTAGAAATGTCGTCATCTCCCCCAATGAACTCATCTCGAATTTCTTCTTCATTACTTCTTCAAATGCAGAACATAGAGCAGTACTGGTGGAACCGAAAATGATGTCTTCCACATAAATTTGAACCAAGATCAGGTCTTTCCCAACATTTCTAAGGAACAGAGTCTGATCGACGGTCCCTCTCTTGTACCCATGTCCCAGTAGATGAGTCGTTAAAGTGGCATACCATGCCCGAGGAGCTTGATAAAGACCGTAGAGAGTTTTTTCTTACATGTAGACGTGACTAGGACGCTTCGAATTGATAAAACCCGGTGGCTGGTCCACATATATCTCCTCCTTTACTTCTCCATACAGGATCGCAGTCTTGACATCCATTTGATAAACCGTGACTCTCATGTAGTGTAACATTCGTTAATTTTTAAACCCGAAACCCGACCCATTTTAAATTTTCGGTTTTGTTTCTATTTAAATTTATATATTTTTATAAAATTATTAATTAATCTCAATTTTTGTTAATGTATTTTATGTAATCATTTCTATGCAATTATACTTTTCGTCACCCTTATAGTATTACATATACTTTCAAAACATTCATAATCAAGATCAAATATTTATGTACATGTCTCATGCAAGTTACTAGAATTATTATTTAACTACTACTACTACTTTTATTATTATTATTATTATTATTATTATTATTATTATTATTATCATTATCATCATCTTTTCATATTATGTTACTTAACTAATAAAAAAAACTAATATATGTTTTAATTACATAAAGTTTATTAAAATAGTTAAACCTTTTGAATGTCCCATTAAACTATTTTTAATTTGTGTTTTAATTATATTTAACATGATTAAATTTCTTTAATTTCATAAGACATAACAACTCTATATTTTCACTATAAAAGGAGGACAAATCCTCCATTATTATCACACCTCAATCCATTCTTTAATTAAGTTTAAGAGCACTAACAAGTAAGTTGTTACCATTTCAAGCATTTTATAGCTTTTGTTTTGATTTTATCTTGAATGTTCATACTTGTTCATAATTTGTTCTTCATGATTATGTTACTTTTATCATAAAAATCTTATATTTTGGTTTTAAGAATCATTATGATCATGGATATCCAAGATAAAAACTATGATGTTTCTAAATATTAGATCAAACCTAGTTATTACGCAAGCATGAATATATATTTATCTAAATCTTATGTTTTGTTGATCATCATAAACTTATAAACTTTCTTTTAAATAAGATGATTTATAAAAATTCCTTTTATTTAACATATTTCACAATAGATATAACATACTTCATATCTTTAAATTAATAATTGAGTAAATTAATTATTGTTTATTTTATTTCAACTTAAACTAATATTTATAATTTCTTTAAAAGAATTCATGCAAAACATTTAAATTAATTAATTAGTAAATTAATTAATTATGTTACATGGAAAAAACGTTTAATCATAAATTATTATTAATATTGTTATTTAATCTTATATTAATAAGTTATAATTATGTATCTACAAAACATTTTTAAACTAATAAACATCAAATGACTTTTATAAACTTTATTCATTGTTGTTAAACTCATTAAAAATCCCCAAGTCCCCATTTACCATAAGTTAATTAACTTTATAATTCCGGTAGCTAGTCCTTTATTTTTGTATCTTCGTTATTATTTATAGTTTCGTGAGATTCAATTGCTTCGTTTGTTAACTCGCTTTCGGTTATTATTTCAAGTTGTCTCCAATATCAAAGGTGAGTTTCTCACACCCCCTTTTTTAACGCTTTTATACATTTTGGGGGTAGCATATATATATCCTATCAACAATACAATTTCATTTATTCATTATTTACAAACTACAATTCGTTACATGGACTTGTGTGTTTATATGCTTAATTGCCCAAAGATTACGTGCTCATGGTTTCCTCATTAAGTATGATCATACGCCCCCCTATGCACTCAGGACCTCGATGTTATGAGTGGAATAGGGACCCCCGATCCGAGTACGTTGGTTGTTACCAACAGAAAGGACACTTACTTGCGCTATTATCTGAGTATGCTGGTGCACAATCCCAGCTCGAAAGGACCTTACTTGCTCATTTACACTTGTTCATGGAATTGTAGATTTTTATGTACTTATATCAAAACATGTGTGAACTCACCAACTATTTAATTAGTTGACTTTATTTTATATATATGCTACAGGTATTTTCATTAGAGGATGAAATGAAGAGGATACTAGAAGTTAGGTTATCTAGATAATAAACAAGAAGATGTTGCTTTGTTCCTTTTCCCTGCTGTTTGTTCATTTGAAATAACTTGTGTACTTGATGCTTTGGAATGAATTAATATAATATTGTCACTTAATAGTGTCACATGTGTTTTGGGCAATCTGTACGTCACACTCAGGCGTTTCCGCTTTAGCCGGGGTGTTACAGATTGGTATCAGGGCCGTGACTATAAGATAGGACATTATACGTAGTGTTCTAGTTGGTTGTAGTTTATTTGCTTAATTGTTTAGGTTGCATGATTAGAAATTATGTGTGCCTAATTTGATTGTTCAATGCACATTATTTTGTTAATCTTGATTTGTTTATGCCTCATGTACGTAAATACTATTATATTGATGATTTAAGTACTTCAATTACACAAGCACACACAAGTCCAAGGCTTATGCCTAAAAGCAAAAAGTTTTCCAACATTTTCAATTATTGATTTTTATTGTGGTGTTCCGATATTTATTCTTCTTAAAGATGGTTCTATATGGTGGGTATGTAGTAAAATGTAAGGGGGACGTGCCTGTTTTTCGAAACTCTTGACACCAAGGTTATTGAAACCTATGGATAAGCAATGCGTATAAATCCCAATCAGACGCGGGACCCGGTTGCTTACCTGGAGAGTTAGGAAAGAGCATGAACTCTATTAAGCCAAAGCATACCACTTTCAACGCCATATGAATCACAACTTTAAGTTTTCAAACGCGGCCATGTTCTCTTTGTGAAAAGAATATGGTTGCACTCCTCTATGTTTTACAATGTGTTTTAACTGGAAGTCTGTACACGAATACCCAGCTTTCGATTCGATTTAATTACGCATTTTATACGAGAATAGTTAAATTTAAAAATATTTGTGACTCGTTTTCCTTATACCTTCATTTACAATTTAAAATTTTTGAAGTTCGAAAGTTAATAACCGAAGTTCTATACGATTACTTTATTATTTTACTATTACGTTTTAGAAGTGAAAGTTCAAAAAGTTATGGTGATACATAAATCGTTGAATTTCGATTCGGTCCTTATATTATTTTAATCATTTACTACTACGTTTTAGAATTGAAAATTCAAAAGTTCATGGTGATACATGAATGGTCGAATTTCAATTCGATTACCTTATTTCTATATTCATTTACCCTTATGTTTTAAAATGGAAAATTCAAAAAGTCATGTTCATGCACATTCTATTTTCAATTCAATTTCATTATATAGTTTTATGTTTAAGTATTTGTTTTCTCATAAGATTATTCAATAATTTATGAGATATTTGTTTATTAGAAGATGAAAACTCATGACGTTTTATGGGAATTCCAATTTCGATTTCAAAATTTGTTTCATGCAATTCCTTTACTTTATTTGTTTTTCTTGATGTATCTACTAGACGTTTTTATACTTACGTCCCAAGTCACGCGAATTCTTCATGTTTCGTATCATGCCTCCTCGTCTTCCTAGTTGTCGCACTCCACTCGCAAAATGACAATCCAAGTTATCAAGTAAATGGCCTCCGCGATCCCAATCACCCCACGTTTAAACGCACCCAGCTTCACCGCTATAGTAAATTCAAATTCAAACCCAACACCATTCTTGGAAACGTAAACTAAACCCATCCGAAAAGCCTCGTGCAGAAACACACCCTTTGTATAGTATGCGTAAATCTCACCACTTTACTTCCCTGATGCGTTGGTATACTTCAATTTGTCTTAGATTCAATTAACACTTATTGCAAAAACCTACCGAAACGCAACACCACTCACCCATCTGCAAGACCTGTACCTAACCATTTGTCTCAATCATATGCTTGACCACACGCTTCAAGCCTGCCATCATTGTGGTGACCCGAGCACACCCGTCATACGTCGAAAGACCTAACTTGTTTCCGCCATGCAATACCCTAACCCGCATCGCTCGTCTATTCTATTCGATTTTTTTCTTCGGTTTCAACACTTAGATTTTACAAACTCATCAAATCGTATATATATATATATATATATGTATATTTTATTCCTTCTACTAACACAAATTTGTGGTTACTATAAATATTTAATTTTCAATCAAATAGATTTTCTTTAAAAAAATAATAATAACTTCAAACCAATCCATTATCTCTATTATTATTATTATTGTTATTATTATTATTATTATTATTATTATTATTACCGCCATCGTCATCGCCATCATTATTATTATTAGTATTCGTAGTAACATCGTCACCACTATTAATGTTATAATTATTCTTTCAAATAATATATCTAAAGTAAAATTTTTGTTTCAAACAAGTCTTAAGCCCGTTGATGCTATTTTTCAATGAACAAGTAAAGAAATATGACAAATATTTTCTCCCATGTCGTTGGCCAAAAGAAAACATTTTTTTTTACGTTTAAGATTTCACAAAACTTTCAAGTCTTAGCAATACAAAAAACTTTTTGCCTAAATCAAAATGGAATAAATCTTATTTCACCATAAGATATAAAAACATCATGATTTACAACCGATTTTCGTAAATTAAAATATATGGTATATCCATTCATTTCCTTCCCTTTCATAAACGCCAATGAGTTTCGACTATGAAATCATGGCACCACCTTCCACGTCAACTTTCATACCACAAACCGACATTCGAGAAGACAAGCGTCGCAAGCTGCATTTTCTTTTCTTTAACTTCTCCTACACGTATTTTTTTTCGAACTTACCCAAAGTGATTTTTTTTATATCCACTTCTTTAGAATATTGTTTACGAAGTTTGTTTTGATTGTTCATCGATCTTTGATCCATATTCGTTTGTATTTTACGAAACGCAAATTCATACATCATTCTTAAATCACATTTTTTTAATCGGTTTACGTTTGTTATCTTGGGGTCTATGACCAACTTCCCATCAACGTAACCGTTAAGTGGAAATTGGGACTATGAACATGTATGTGTACATAGTTACCTAATAGAAACCGTATTTTCATTATTTCTACATTTGACTATCGGTGACCGGTTCTCCCCAAAACGATTCGTTTACTTAGAACCAGGGCTGTGTCCCATGTACATGTTGAGTTTACGTTATGCTATTTTTACACATTGTTTTGGTTATTCTTTTACTTCTTTTCACGCGATGTTTTATTTGAACAATTTGTTTGTTCTTGATATCATCAATATGAGACAAATGCTTTATTTTGATTTTGAGATTTCAATTGTTTACCTTGATAAACTCAAGGTTACTATTGGAAATTTTTCTTTTCACAAACTTAACCGATTTTTTTTATATATTAAAATTTCGTTTACTCATTTAATTTATTATAAACTTACATGTTTGTAGGATGTAATTGTTATTCATCTCAATGTTGCCGCAAGTAACGTTGAAATTTATAGTGAGATTTACATTTGTTAAACATTTTGAATTTAAAAGTTTCGTTTATCTAATCTATTCTCGAACCTAATGCGTTATCAAGTTACATGTTTATATTTCGTTGGTTAAATGCTACGTTTACTTACCGCGTTATTCTCAACCCCATTATTTCAATTACATGTTACGATTCCTATTACATGTTACGATGTTCATAATTCTAACTATTTCATTCTTTAACTTCATTACCTCGATTAGTTCATTTTTTTAACATCGTTTACTTGGTTTAGACACGATGATTTTATCTACTTGACTTAGTGTTTTTGCGTTGCTTTTGGCCTGAATGGTCTATCAATGTGTTTTGTAATGTTTTTATCCTTTTAATTCATAATTTTTATTTTTCAACGTTCTATATAAGAATTTTAATTATTTATTTAATGTATATGCCTTAAAACCACACAATAGAGCAAGTTATATGGACCATCCGACGATAGATGTAATTATGGGTCGACACGTAATTATCAAATTCCTCGCATGAAAAATATAATAAGTTCGGTTGTGTGAAATAACTCGAAACTTGGAATGATTTTGGAAAAATGGGGCAAATGCAATATTATAAGGACATTGTGGATACGCCGCTGGTACATCCTATATATAAGTGTCATTGTTATATTTCCCATTTGTGGCGTCTTTCGGTTCATTCAAAGATCGACGTTATTTTTTTTATTATTTAAATATGTACGTATAAATTGTTTAAACTTTGAACAAATTTTAGTTGTTTTCTTCAAAAATTTTATTTTTATTTTAATTTCGGGACGAAATTTCTAAAAGTTAAGAATCCTGTAACATTCGCTAATTTTTAAACCCGAAAACCCGACCCATTTTAAATTTTCGGTTTTGTTTCTATTTAAATTTATATATTTTTATAATATTATTAATTAATCTAAATATTTGTTAATTGTATTTTATGTGATCATGTCTATGCAATTATACTTTTCGCCACCCTTATAGTATTACATATACATTTAAAACATTCATAATCAAGATCAAATATTTATGTACATGTCTCATGCAAGTTACTAGAATTATTATTTAACTACTACTACTACTACTACTTTTATTATTATTATTATTATCATCATCATCTTTTCATATTATGTTATTTAACTAATAAAAAAAACTAATATATGTTTTAATTACATAAAGTTTATTAAAATACTTAAACCTTTTGAATGCCCCATTAAACTATTTTTAATTTGTGTTTTAATTATATTTAACATGATTAAATTTCTTTAATTCCATAATACATAACAACTCTATATTTTTACTATAAAAGGATGACAAATTCTCCATTATTATCACACCTCAATTCATTATTTTCTTAAGTTTAAGAGCACTAACAAGTAAGTTGTTATCATTTCAAGCATTTTATAGCTTTTGTTTTGATTTTATCTTGAATGTTCATACTTGTTCATAATTTGTTCTTTATGATTATGTTACTTTTATCATAAAAATCTTATATTTTGGTTTTAAGAATCATTATGATCATGGATATCCAAGATAAACACTATGATGTTTCTAAATATTGGATCAAACCTAGTTATTATGCAAGCATGAATATATATTTATCTAAATCTTATGTTTTGTTGATCAGCATAAACTTATAAACTTTCTTTTAAATAAGATGATGTATAAAAATTCCTTTTATTTAACATATTTCACAATAGATATAACATACTTCATATCTTTAAATTAATAATTGAGTAAATTAATTATTGTTTATTTTATTTCAACTTAAACTAATATTTATAATTTCTTTAAAATAATTCATGCAAAACATTTAAATTAATTAATTAGTAAATTAATTAATTATGTTACATGGAAAAAACGTTTAATCATAAATTATTATTAATATTGTTATTTAATCTTATATTAATAAGTTATAATTATGTATCTACAAAACATTTTTAAACTAATAAACATCAAATGACTTTTATAAACTTTATTCATTGTTGTTAAACTCATTAAAAATCCCCAAGTCCCCATTTACCATAAGTTAATTAACTTTATAATTCCGGTAGCTAGTCCTTTATTTTTGTATCTTCGTTATTATTTATAGTTTCGTGAGATTCAATTGCTTCGTTTGTTAACTCACTTTCGGTTATTATGTCAAGTTGTCTCCAATATCAAAGGTGAGTTTCTCACACCCCCTTTTTTAACTCTTTTATACATTTTGGGGGTAGCATATATATATCCTATCAACAATACAATTTCATTTATTCATTATTTACAAACTACAATTTGTTACATGGACTTGTGTGTTTATATGCTTACTTGCTCAAAGATTACGTGCTCATGGTTTCCTCATTAAGTATGATCATACGCCCCCCTATGCACTCAGGACCTCGATGTTATGAGTGGAATAGGGACCCCCGATCCGAGTACGTTGGTTGTTACCAACGGAAAGGACACTTACTTGCGCTATTATCTGAGTACGCTGGTGCACAATCCCAGCTGGAAAGGACCTTACTTGGTCATTCGTTACATGGACTTGTGTGTTTACAAACTACAATTCGTTACATGGACTTGTGTGTTTATATGCTTACTTGCTCAAAGATTACGTGCTCATGGTTTCCTCATTAAGTATGATCATACGCCCCCGCCTATGCACTTAGGACCTCGATGTTATGAGTGGAATAGGGACCCCCGATCCGAGTACGTTGGTTGTTACCAACAGAAAGGACACTTACTTGCGATATTATCTGAGTACGCTGGTGCACAATCCCAGCTGGAAAGGACCTTACTTGCTCATTTACACTTGTTCATGGAATTGTAGATTTTTATGTACTTATATCAAAACATGTGTGAACTCACCAACTATTTAATTAGTTGACTTTATTATATATATATGCTACAGGTATTTTCATTAGAGGATGAAATGAAGAGGATACTAGAAGTTAGGTTATCTAGATAATAAACAAGAAGATGTTGTTTTGTTCCTTTTCCCTTGTGTTTGTTCATTTGAAATAACTTGTGTACTTGATGCTTTGGAATAAATTAATGATAATATTGTCACTTAATAGTGTCACATGTGTTTTGGGTAATCTGTACGTCACACTCAGGCGTTTCCGCTTTAGCCGGGGTGTTACATGTAGGAAGCCAAGAAAATTCGAATGGCCTCAAGACGAGCCATTGGAGCATACACTTCAGTGTTGTCTAAACCTTCAATCTGACGAAAACCACGAACCACAAGCAGCACTTTGTTTCGAACAATAACCCAGTGTCATCTTGCTTGTTAAGAAAGATCCTTCTTGTATCTAAAACCTTCTTCCCGATGGGCAACTCAACCAATCTCCAAAACCTTGAGTTTCTCAAACTAATTCAATTCTTCATGCATTGCTTCCACCCAACTCGGTTCTTGCAAAGCCATTTCAACATACTTAGGTTTAATCTGAGAGATAGATCATGAATATAAACAACCGTTGATGTGTCATGTCTGACTTCTGGTTGAGACGCCTAATTCAAGGGGACTAATGACATTTTCAATTGGATGATCCCGTTGAATTCTTGTCGGAACAGAATGATAGGGAACGGAACTTGTAGCCGGTAGATTTGTTGGATCTTCAAGGATTTTAGAGATAAGGTTCCTCCAACCATATGCGTCGATACTATGCGAGTACAAGGTATAAAAAATGTATTCATTTGGAATGACATCTGGAAATAGATTGCTACCAAAGATTTGACGAATGACACTCTCCCCCTCAACTGATGAAACATCGGCCGCAGGAGTCTAAGTTGTGGGTAATTCACATACTTCAGGGGACTTTTGTGAGGAGACAGTCTCAATGGCATTTTCTTGTTGACTAGAAGTCAATGGTGGAGCAGTATTAGATGATACCGGCGGATCTATACCCAGCACTGGAGACTTTTGAAAATCAGCAGAGATGTCTTCTTCTTCATCAACAGCATTCGAAATCCTTACACCTGAGTTTTCTGCATCAACAACTAGAAACACATTAAATGGCTTAAAAAGTTCATTATAATCGAATAACCAGTCAGGACCGACACGAGCATCGGTTTCATTCTCCTCTAGCCAGTGCACATCATAAGATTCCACAATCTGCTTCGTTGCCTTGTTGTAAACTCTGTAGACAGTGCGACCAGCATATCCAACAAAGTAGCAATCATCAGCTTTAGCTCCTAAATTTGGAGTCGACTCGAGATTTAGTAGAGTGCATGGACATCCAAAATCTCGAAATGTGCTACAGTAGGCTTGTGACCATAAACAATTTCATAAGGAGTCTTCATATTTGATTTGTTGATCAACACCCGATTTTGAATGTAACTTGCAGTGTTGACCGCTTCAGCCCAGAAGAACAGAGGTAGCATTGAATCACACAACATAGTCCTTGCACCATCGATTAGCGTTCTATTCCTTCTCTCAGCTATACCATTTTGTTTGCGGTGTACGAGTTGAGCTGTATTGTCTAAGTACTCCCTTTTCGGCATAAAATAATTCAACGTTTAGTTCTTGAACTCCATGTCGTTGTCACATGGAATTCCTTTTAGCTTCAGGTTGTAACGATTCCGGCAAATCCAGGTATACCCTAGCCGGTATATACTATTTATGTGTCATTTAATATTGATTATATGAGTTATAGTACGTATATACGAGTATATATGATTCATAGTACGAATCATACTCGATTATATAGTGAATCGTATTGGAATTACAATTAACCAATGAACGATTATTGAAACCCGAACGAATCGGGAATTACATTATAGACGAAGAATATAATGTTTAGTGATGTTTACGAAGTATTAATGCTTCGGGATAAGTGAATTATAGCACAGAAAAAGGATTTCGATTTATTAGTACGTCGGTACGATAAACGAAACCTTTAACATCAAACCAAGCAAGAGACGATCGATCAAGCCGAAAAAGATGCGTAATTATTAATAATATGATGTTTTAAGTCATTTAATGTCATGGGTTAAGTTTTTAAAGTTTTTAAATCAGTTTTATGTAAATTTTATTTTAACCCGAAAAACGACCATTTTAGGCTCGTTTTAAGCCGAATTACGAGTTTAAACGAGAAACGAACTGAACCAGATTATCCACAACATTATCCGGATTGCGTAATCCAAATGTGTGGCCATGGTTTGAGATGTGGCCCCCCCCCACACCACCAATAGAACCGGCCCTATGCACACACATTTACACATTTCATTTTCTTTTTTTCTAACTCTCCAACTCCAAATTCTCTAAACCTCTTCATCATCCATCCAAAACCCAAGCTTTTTAGGCAAGAACTCAAGGTATAACACATGTTTTAATGCTTGAATCTTGTTTCCAACTTCATGATCTTGAGAAAAGGAGGTTTCAAATGTAAAAATGGGTGAAAACCCGAGTTGAAACCGATTCTCGCATGATCAAGTGATGTATACAAGTTATACAAAGGATCTTGATCCAAGTAATGAGTTAAAAGAGTTTAGAACGAAATTTTACGGTTAAAACCTTTGTTTTATATCAAAACCGACACTATGAAAGAAATGGTTTGATTGTTGGTGTAACTTGCTTGGTATGGTGTTATTGTGCTTGTAAGTGTTGTATCTAGTGGCTAGCAAAGGCTAGAAACCAAGATCTTTGCGATCTAACGCTAGAAAACACAAGATAGTTCGGTTTTCGTGTGGATCTATGATTTTGGACAGATTGTAGTGTGCTTAGAGTCGGGTCATGAAATTTCACAGAGATGATCTACACATGAAAATATGAGATCTGTGAATTTTTGGTAATTTTTGGATAAAAGATGAATATTTGGTGAATTTAATGCTCGGTTTTGGCCAAAAATGGTGAAAAATAGCTAAACTTGATGAAAAATTCTGGAAAATTTAGGATAAGCTTTTTATAACATATAAAAGTCACACACAAAATTTGAGCTCAGTTGGAGAAGTCTAAGGGGGCTTTTCGGTAAAACGAGTTCTAGGGCTTTCTAGCTCGGTTTTTGTGAAAACGGCTTGAAAAATGAGTTTTGGGTTCTGGAAAACTTCCAGGGAGTTATGAGGATGGCAGGGATCGTCCCAGAAAAATTTGGGATTTTTCTAAAGTCTTTTGGTATTTTTGACATATTTAGTGTTTTAATAATGTTTAAAAATAGATAAACAAATGTAAATATAAAAAATAAATCTGGAAAATTTTTATAAAATTTCTTACTGTCAAAATAAGTTTTGTGCAAAATTTCAAGACCCGAGACTAAACGGGTAATTATTTGTGCTAAAAAGAACATAAAAACAAATTTTTAAAGCTTAAAACGTGTAAACCGGCAAAACTCGCATAAGCGAGCTGATTGGTATATAAAAACCTAAAAATGGACCATTTTCATAATACTAAGTAAATTAAATAAAAGTAAATCATCCGAAAATAATTCGGATGATTTGGGTAATTTTACCCGATTTTACTGTTTCCAGCACCTAAATGACGGAAACGGGCCCCGCGGCCAAACGGGGTGTCCAAACCGAGCTCTAATTTCATCACTTTAACTAAAATAACAGTCAAACACCATTTTTGGGTCGGTTGTGAACAAACTCATTTTTTAAACTAAAAACGGATAACCGTGCTAGGCACGCAAATCAAGAAAAACATAAAAATGATAATTTTGACCGTCAGACTCTAAGTAATGTCACAATCTGAGTCCTTAGAAGTGTCACGGGGTTAACATTGTCCCCAGATCGAGTACAGTACTGGGTTAACAATGTCCCCAGATGTACCGATTGGCACGGATTTAATTTATGGGAATTATATAGTAACGACTTAGATATCATATTACAGATCCAGGCTTATAGCAGTTCATTGTAGCACGCCCCGACTCACAGAAAGGTGAGTTTTCACGAGCCCCTTTTACTGAACTGTTTTAAATATTTTCCCGGGGCGGAAAGCATGTCTTTATTAAAGTATTTAAGTACATACCGATCGTATGGAAACACTTGTATATTTAAATATATATATGGTTTGATGCATAGAATATATAAATTGTTTATCGTGTGGGATTGTTCTGGGGTAACATAGTTCCCGGAGGTTATTATTGTTCTGGGGTAACATAGTTACCGGAGGTTATTATTGTTCTGGGGTAACATAGTTCCCGGAGGTTATTATTGTTCTGGGGTAACATAGTTCCCGGAGGTTATTATTGTTCTGGGGTAACATAGTTCCCGGAGGTTATTATTGTTCTGGGGTAACATAGTTCCCGGAGGTTATTATTGTTCTGGGGTAACATAGTTCCCGGAGGTTATAATTGTTCTGGGGTAACATAGTTCCCAGAAGATTAATGGAAATGTTCTGGGGAAAACATAGTCCCCGCATAATTACATTGTTAATAAATGATTATTAAAATGATCTGTCAGTGTTTATTTAAATTAGTGAAACTCACCAACTATTCGTAGTTGACCCGTTTTCTTTACATGTTTTCTAGGTATGCCCAAGTTGGAATGATTGATATGTGCTTAATGATCTGTGCTACTTGTTGGAAGCTTGCTGATCTATATTTTGTAATGAATATATTAATGTCTTATCGGTAAAACATGTGTGTAACACCTAGACGGTAACGAAACTCGCAACAATGTAATATGATATAAATTAATGTAGTGGTATTTTCTTTATAAGCAATGCTGTTGATATCAGATGTGTCTGTTGCATCCCGTTTACGTTTCCGCTGCGGTTACGGGGTGTTACAGAACTTGGTATCAGAGCCATTGGTTATAAAGAATTAGGATGTCTTTAAAAGATACCTAAAATATAACCAGTAGCTCAAGTATTATAGGATCTGAATATCAACTAAATATATATTGTGACGAGATCGGGATGAACTTGGATGGACAAGTGGGTTATTATGGTCCGGAACATAATAACAGACTTGTCTACACGAGGGAATTCAGGGGAAGTCACGGGGGACTTTAATAGGTAAAATTGGCAACATATGTGCAAATATGTGATAATATTGTTATGTGGTCAAGTTGTATAAGTAAGTGCATATTAATTTGATTATGATTTACACTATGGAAAGAACTATATGTTTGTTAACTTGTGTGCAGGTAATATGTCAAGAACCCCCAGTGTGTCGATCGAGGAGGACCCGGAGGAGGTCAGCTCCGGGGACTCCGGGAGCCCACTTGTAGCATCTAGCACCGAGCCTTCTGAGACTAGCCTTAGGAGTGCTAGCTTGTCCTCCCCTGCTAGGGTTACCAGGTCTCCCACCCCACCCGCACCTCAGGTCACCCTCACCCCCCCTAGACCCGGTCCCCGCCTCACGGCGCGGATCAGTGTCCCGTATGTTTCACCTACCTCTACCCCACCCAGATCCACTTACCACAGAGGCGAGTCCTCCCGCCCCCAGCCCGGGCCTGTGCCGCCACCTGTGTGGGGTACCCCCAGGCCAGTGAGGGATGAGCGTCCCTCCACCGAGGCGGCGTGGCTCCGGGTGCTCACCGAACGGATGAATGAGCACACCACCGCCTTGACGGTGGGTATTCAGAGGAGGAACCTCTTGGTGGATTGCATACTGGACAGCCAGCATGCGATCGCGCAGCTGAGGAGGGAGGACGCCTACTCCCTGGGGTTGATTGACCGGATGGAAACACGGATCCGGGGTTTAATGGCAGTGGTTGTGGGGATGGCGGCGGTGTTGGTGTGGTTGGTTTACCACCGTGTTTAGTTGGTTTTGGGTTGGGGTTAGACAGGGACCATTTTTTTTGATACTCTGTGTAAGTAGTTAGTGGTGATGCTAACATGGAGTGAATCTTGTTTAGTTATAATACAACCACTGGCCCCTAGGGTGGGTCTCTTTTGGGGCATATCATTATAGATACTTTTGGGTATCATTCAAGCACTGACCCCTTTACGGGTTATGTCGAGATGATGCCGACATAGGGCCCTTGTATTAAAACTTAGTTATGTAATGTTGACTGGAAAGTATGTAAACTGATGTTTGTGTAATATGTATCAATATTTACTAATGAATGAAATATGTATTGTGTTTTATGATTTGAGATGGTATTGATTATATGTATTTTTCTTGATGTTGTGTAGAATGGCACCGAAATGATCAACGAAAATATCGGAAGTAGATGTGAGCCGTTTGATTGCTCAACAGTTGGAGGCGGCGATACCGGATATAGTATCGCGCATCGCCGCCAGTATTAACAACTCGACCAATCCAACCCCTCCGAGCAATCAAACGCCCATAAATAATGACGGGGAACAAAATGCTAATCCTCCAAGGAATGATAACACGATTCCGAGTAATGACGCACCGCCTAGGGTGGTCGTTACAGATAGTAATGGCCCTATACCTACGGTAGAGACGAACCGTACTGAACCGATTCGTGCATCCAGGGGATGTTCGATCAAGGACTTTATGTTGTGCAAGCCATTAGAGTTTAGCGGGTCTGAAGGACCGAATGGGTTAGTTAAATGGATAGAGAAAATAGAATCAGTGGTGAATATCAGCAACTGTCCCGAGGATTGTGTCGTTAAGTACGCCACCTGTACATTCACAGACCATGCCTTGACATGGTGGAACACCATAGTACAGACTCGAGGTCAAGCGGCGACAAACCACATGACCTGGACAGAGCTTAAGGCTCTTGTGTTGGAACATTTATGCCCAAAGAATGAATTGCAGAAACTGGAAAATGAGTTGTGGAATCTGGAGATGAAGGGGGCGGACCACTTGGGTTATACCAACCGGTTTAATGAACTGTCACGATTAGTACCGTGGTTGGTCACCCCAGAGACGAAGAGGGTGGAACGTTATATTTGGGGACTTACTCCAGTAGTGAGGAGTATAGTTAACGCGGGGGGACACCAGACGTATGAAAGTGCAGTGTCACAGGCTGGCATTGTCACGTATGATTTCTTACGGAGCGGATCACTAAAGGTGACAGGAGAATCCGCTGGGGGAAAACGGGGTACACATGACCATAGAATCCAGGAAAAGCAGCAAAGCAAACGAGCTAGGCCCGCTGCCCAGAGCTATGCCATGACTAGTTCGGGCGGAAGGCAAGAACCGCAGAAGGGAACGTTTCCTAAATGCGGGAAATGTGGTTACCACCATGGTGGCGTGTGCAAAGAGGTGGTGTGCCACCGGTGTGGCAGGATTGGACACTACGCACCAAATTGTAAGACAAATCTGAATAACCTGAACCGACAACCGCAACCTATCCGTGCGCAGCCATTTAGGACCCAACCGGCCCGACAGCAAAACCCGCAAGGAAACCAAATGGTGACCACTAGCCGTGCTTGCTACGAATGCGGCAGCACGGATCACTTCAAAAGGAACTGCCCGAAACTGAACCAGGGAGGAAACGGGAGACAACTCGCGGGTCAGGCATCGTCGTCCAATCCGGCGCGAGGCCGAGCATTCGTGATGGGGGCAAACGAGGCACGCCAGGACCCCAGCGTAGTGACAGGTACCTTCCTCGTCTCTGATCATTACGCTTCTGTATTATTTGATACAGGCGCCGATAGAAGTTTTGTCTCCGTTAGATTCCTTTCGATAGCAAACCTTCCTATTGGTGAAACCATAGAACCTTACACCGTAGAAGTCGCTAACGGTAAAACCATGATAGTTAATCAGATAGTTCGGAATTGCCCTTTTATTCTGAACGAACAATCCTTTCTGATTGACTTGTTACCGGTAGAATTGGGTAGTTTTGACGTGATAGTGGGAATGGATTGGCTAGCACGTAACAGGGTAGAAATAAACTGTGAAAAGAAAATCGTCAAGATCCGAGTGTCGGATGACGAGGAGGTATTAGTGCAAGGAGAAAAATCCGGCACCATGATACCATTTATATCCCATCTCAAGGTGTTAAAATATATACGTCAGGGATGTGTGGCGTATCTAGCGAGCCTGACGGCCACTGATTCTGAGGAAAAACGGGTGGACGATATTCCCGTGGTACGCGAATTTCCACAAGTTTTCCCAGAGGAACTTCCTGGATTACCGCCAACCCGACAGGTCGAATTCAGAATCGATCTGTTACCTCAAACTGGCCCTGTTGCTAAGGCGCCCTACCGACTTGCACCATCCGAGATGCAAGAATTATCCAACCAGTTGCAGGAATTGTTGGATAAAGGATTTATACGTCCCAGTTATTCCCCGTGGGGTGCACCTGTTCTATTCGTGAAAAAGAAGGACGGGAGCCTTAGAATGTGCATTGATTACAGGGAATTGAACAAGTTGACAATCAAAAATAGGTATCCTCTTCCCCGAATCGATGATCTGTTCGACCAACTACAAGGTGCGAGCTACTTTTCAAAAATAGATCTTAGATCGGGATACCATCAGGTTAGAATTCAGGAGGAGGATATCCCAAAAACCGCATTCCGGACTCGCTACGGCCATTACGAGTTCTTAGTTATGCCCTTCGGGCTAACAAATGCGCCAGCCGTATTCATGGATCTCATGAATCGAGTCTGTAAACCCTACCTCGATAAATTCGTCATCGTGTTTATTGACGATATTTTGATTTACTCGAAGAGTAAAGGAGAGCACGAGCAACACTTGAGATTAATTTTAGAGCTTCTTAATCAGGAGAAGTTGTATGCAAAATTCTCCAAGTGTAACTTCTGGTTACAAGAAGTGCAATTCCTTGGTCACGTCATAAACCATCAAGGAATACACGTTGATCCAAGTAAAGTTGAAGCAGTTAAGAGTTGGCAAGCGCCTAAATCACCAAAGGAAATCCGCCAATTCTTAGGCTTAGCTGGATATTATCGTCGATTTATAGAAAACTTTTCCAGCATTGCCCAACCTTTAACCCTTCTGACCCAAAAGGATCGAAAGTATGATTGGGGTGAAGAGCAGGAAACGGCGTTTCAAACGCTAAAGCAAAGATTGTGCCAAGCGCCAATCTTAAGTCTCCCCGACGGAGACGATGGTTTTGTCGTGTATTGTGACGCATCCCGGAGAGGGTTAGGATGCGTATTGATGCAAAATAGTAAGGTTATAGCCTATGCTTCTCGACAATTAAAAGTTCACGAGAAAAATTACACTACTCATGACCTAGAACTGGGAGCAGTCATCTTCGCACTAAAAATCTGGAGGCACTATCTCTACGGTACAAAGTGCACCATCTTCACTGATCATAAAAGTTTGCAACACATATTCGATCAGAAAGAACTGAATATGAGACAACGAAGGTGGGTCGAGTTACTGAGTGACTATGACTGTGACATCCGATATCACCCCGGCAAGGCTAACGTTGTAGCCGATGCCTTGAGTAGGAAAGATCGAGTTAAGCCACTACGCGTGCGAGCGCTGGAAATGATAGTCCAGTCGAACCTTTCGGATTTGATTCGAATCGCTCAACGCGAGGCGTTGAAAGGGGACCAATTGGAAAAAGAGGGACTTTTCTGTAACGAGAAGAATTTCGAACAGCGTGTGGACGAAATTCTCTATTTCAAAAATCGGATTTGGATTCCGACCCTCCACGACCTTCGTAAATTGATCATGGACGAAGCACATAAATCAAAATATTCCATACATCCAGGATCAGATAAAATGTACAAGGATGTGAAAGAATTTTACTGGTGGCCAGGTATGAAAAAGGATATAGCCACATACGTCGGCAAGTGTACGACGTGTGCGAGAGTTAAGGCGGAGCACCAGAAACCCTCGGGAATGTTACAACAACCGGAAATTCCCGAATGGAAATGGGAGCAAATCACGATGGATTTCGTGACACACCTCCCTAAGACATCCCGGGGACATGATGCAATTTGGGTAATCGTGGATCGATTAACCAAATCGACACATTTTATTCCGATTAGAAATAATTATAACACTGAGAGACTTGCGCAAATTTATATAAATGAAATAGTGTCTCGTCATGGCATCCCCATCTCGATCATCTCCGATAGGGATAGCCATTTCACCTCCAAACTTTGGCAAGCTGTCCAAGAAGCATTGGGAACACGTATTGACCTAAGCACAGCTTACCACCCTCAGACCGATGGTCAGTCTGAGAGGACCATTCAAACTTTGGAGGATTTGCTTCGTGCCTGCGTACTGGACTTTAAGGGAAACTGGGATCAACATCTCCCACTCGTTGAATTTTCCTATAATAACAGTTACCATAGCAGTATAAAGGCAGCACCTTATGAAGCATTGTATGGACGGAAGTGCCGATCACCACTTTGCTGGTCTGAAGTGGGTGACTCGCAGGTCATTAGATCGGATCTGGTCCAGGAGACGACCAGCAAGATTCTTGTAATTAAGAACAACCTGAAAGCCGCGCGGGATCGGCAGAAGAGTTATGCCGATACCCGTCGAAAACCGTTGTCATTTGAGAAGGGGGAAAGGTATATTTGAAAGTATCACCCTGGAAAGGAGTGGTCAGATTTGGAAAGGCGGGGAAGTTGGCCCCTAGATACATTGGACCATTCAGCATCACTGCAAAAATCGGTCCGGTAGCTTACCGATTAGAACTGCCTGAGGAACTAAGTGCAGTTCATAACGTGTTCCATGTGTCAAATTTGAAAAGATGTCTGGCGGATGAGACATCGGTGTTACCCTTAGAGGGTGTTCAAATAAATGATAAGCTCAACTTCGTAGAGGAGCCCATTGAAATAGTGGACGGTAAGACCAAGCAACTTAGACACAATAAGATCTCGTTGGTCAAAGTTAGATGGAATTCGCAACGAGGCCCAGAATTTACTTGGGAACGAAAGGATGAATTTCGGAAGAAATACCCCCACCTATTTCCTCAAAAGGAAGTAGTTGACGTGTAAAATTTCGAGGACGAAATTTTTATAACGGGGGAGAATGTAACGATTCCGGCAAATCCAGGTATACCCTAGCCG
Organism: Bidens hawaiensis; assembly: GCF_021521415.1. Lineage (NCBI taxonomy): Eukaryota > Viridiplantae > Streptophyta > Magnoliopsida > Asterales > Asteraceae > Bidens > Bidens hawaiensis. Next base: position 98,590 of record NW_027498027.1, read on the forward strand.
GTATATACTATTTATGTGTCATTTAATATTGATTATATGAGTTATAGTACGTATATACGAGTATATATGATTCATAGTACGAATCATACTCGATTATATAGTGAATCGTATTGGAATTACAATTAACCAATGAACGATTATTGAAACCCGAACGAATCGGGAATTACATTATAGACGAAGTATATAATGTTTAGTGATGTTTACGAAGTATTAATGCTTCGGGATAAGTGAATTATAGCACAGAAAAAGGATTTCGATTTATTAGTACGTCGGTACGATAAACGAAACCTTTAACATCAAACCAAGCAAGAGACGATCGATCAAGCCGAAAAAGATGCGTAATTATTAATAATATGATGTTTTAAGTCATTTAATGTCATGGGTTAAGTTTTTAAAGTTTTTAAATCAGTTTTATGTAAATTTTATTTTAACCCGAAAAACGACCATTTTAGGCTCGTTTTAAGCCGAATTACGAGTTTAAATGAGAAACGAACTGAACCAGATTATCCACAACATTATCCGGATTGCGTAATCCAAATGTGTGGCCATGGTTTGAGATGTGGGCCCCCCCCCCACACCACCAATAGAACCGGCCCTATGCACACACATTTACACATTTCATTTTCTTTTTTTCTAACTCTCCAACTCCAAATTCTCTAAACCTCTTCATCATCCATCCAAAACCCAAGCTTTTTAGGCAAGAACTCAAGGTATAACACATGTTTTAATGCTTGAATCTTGTTTCCAACTTCATGATCTTGAGAAAAGGAGGTTTCAAATGTAAAAATGGGTGAAAACCCGAGTTGAAACCGATTCTCGCATGATCAAGTGATGTATACAAGTTATACAAAGGATCTTGATCCAAGTAATGAGTTAAAAGAGTTTAGAACGAAATTTTACGGTTAAAACCTTTGTTTTATATCAAAACCGACACTATGAAAGAAATGGTTTGATTGTTGGTGTAACTTGCTTGGTATGGTGTTATTGTGCTTGTAAGTGTTGTATCTAGTGGCTAGCAAAGGCTAGAAACCAAGATCTTTGCGATCTAACGCTAGAAAACACAAGATAGTTCGGTTTTCGTGTGGATCTATGATTTTGGACAGATTGTAGTGTGCTTAGAGTCGGGTCATGAAATTTCACAGAGATGATCTACACATGAAAATATGAGATCTGTGAATTTTTGGTAATTTTTGGATAAAAGATGAATATTTGGTGAATTTAATGCTCGGTTTTGGCCAAAAATGGTGAAAAATAGCTAAACTTGATGAAAAATTCTGGAAAATTTAGGATAAGCTTTTTATAACATATAAAAGTCACACACAAAATTTGAGCTCAGTTGGAGAAGTCTAAGGGGGCTTTTCGGTAAAACGAGTTCTAGGGCTTTCTAGCTCGGTTTTTGTGAAAACGGCTTGAAAAATGAGTTTTGGGTTCTGGAAAACTTCCAGGGAGTTATGAGGATGGCAGGGATCGTCCCAGAAAAATTTGGGATTTTTCTAAAGTCTTTTGGTATTTTTGACATATTTAGTGTTTTAATAATGTTTAAAAATAGATAAACAAATGTAAATATAAAAAATAAATCTGGAAAATTTTTATAAAATTTCTTACTGTCAAAATAAGTTTTGTGCAAAATTTCAAGACCCGAGACTAAACGGGTAATTATTTGTGCTAAAAAGAACATAAAAACAAATTTTTAAAGCTTAAAACGTGTAAACCGGCAAAACTCGCATAAGCGAGCTTACTGGTATATAAAAACCTAAAAATGGACCATTTTCATAATACTAAGTAAATTAAATAAAAGTAAATCATCCGAAAATAATTCGGATGATTTGGGTAATTTTACCCGATTTTACTGTTTCCGACACCAAAATGACGGAAACGGGCCCCGCGGCCAAACGGGGTGTTTCCAAACCGAGCTCTAATTTCATCACTTTAACTAAAATAACAGTCAAACACCATTTTTGGGTCGGTTGTGAACAAACTCATTTTTTAAACTAAAAACGGATAACCGTGCTAGGCACGCAAATCAAGGAAAACATAAAAATGATAATTTTGACCGTCAGACTCTAAGTAATGTCACAATCTGAGTCCTTAGAAGTGTCCCGGGGTTAACATTGTCCCCGGATCGAGTACAGTACTGGGTTAACAATGTCCCCAGATGTACCGATTGGCACGGATTTAATTTATGGGAATTATATAGTAACGACTTAGATATCATATTACAGATCCAGGCTTATAGCAGTTCATTGTAGCACGCCCCGACTCACCGAAAGGTGAGTTTTCACGAGCCCCTTTTACTGAACTGTTTTAAATATTTTCCCGGGGCGGAAAGCATGTCTTTATTAAAGTATTTAAGTACATACCGATCGTATGGAAACACTTGTATATTTAAATATATATATATGGTTTGATGCATAGAATATATAAATTGTTTATCGTGTGGGATTGTTCTGGGGTAACATAGTTCCCGGAGGTTATTATTGTTCTGGGGTAACATAGTTCCCGGAGGTTATTATTGTTCTGGGGTAACATAGTTCCCGGAGGTTATTATTGTTCTGGGGTAACATAGTTCCCGGAGGTTATAATTGTTCTGGGGTAACATAGTTCCCAGAAGATTAATGGAAATGTTCTGGGGAAAACATAGTCCCCGCATAATTACATTGTTAATAAATGATTATTAAAATGATCTGTCAGTGTTTATTTAAATTAGTGAAACTCACCAACTATTCGTAGTTGACCCGTTTTCTTTACATGTTTTCTAGGTATGCCCAAGTTGGAATGATTGATATGTGCTTAATGATCTGTGCTACTTGTTGGAAGCTTGCTGATCTATATTTTGTAATGAATATATTAATGTCTTATCGGTAAAACATGTGTGTAACACCTAGACGGTAACGAAACTCGCAACAATGTAATATGATATAAATTAATGTAGTGGTATTTTCTTTATAAGCAATGCTGTTGATATCAGATGTGTCTGTTGCATCCCGTTTACGTTTCCGCTGCGGTTACGGGGTGTTACACAGGTTGAGTTGATTCTCCATTAGCACCACAAAACGCTTTATCAATTCTGCAGTTTCACTCTTATTTGACAATAAAAACACCCAAAAGTGAGGCTCATAATCTCTGAATTCACATATAAAGTGAGGCTCATAATCTCTTATCCTCAGAAAATTATGTAAAGTGGTTTACGAGAATTCATATAAGAGATTATGAGCGAGTATCAGTAATAACCAAACAATAAGAGCTGCGAGAAAAACTCAATACATTAAAAAAACAAACAAGTCATATGAAGCAATTGAAAAACCGAGGAAATAGTATTGACCAGTTTTGGCTTGTGAGATTTGCGATGATGTTTGCCTAAAGCACAAGCTACACATTTTTCAATTGTTACAAAATCTTTGACATGCAAACCACGGACAATGTCGTTTTTCGCAAGACGATTTAAAGTTTTAACATTTGCATGACCAAGACGATGATGCCAAAGCACGGCATTATGTTTCCACACTTTAGAAAATAAACAACTAATTTCTTCTAGATCAAACAAGAACCCAATCTTCTGGTTTGATGATACTAGGTTTTAAAATTAGACACTCTTTGTTTGTGAAATAAGTTGAAAAACTTTTATCACAGATCCGCGAAACACTGAGCAGACTGTGTTTTTACTCCAGAACAAAATTGACATTTTCAAATTTAAGAACACCATTGGTTACAGTACCCTTATGTGTGATCTTTCCCTTTTTCACCTCCCGCAAAGGAAACATACCCTCCATTAAATATCTGAATGTTGTGCAGTTGAGAGATGTCTCCTGTCATGTGCCTGGAACAACCACTATCAACATACCAATGTCTGATGATATTCCCCCATAGTTGTTCTCGCACGATGTGCGAGATTAGTAAGTTTTGGGTACCCAGTCCATAGTAATGCTGGGTAAGCTAGATTCATCTATGCGTGTTACGGGTTTCCTTGACATGTCTTCCTGATTATCTAAGATCGATCAGGAAGATTTAGATGACTTGGGCACCAGAGATTTGGGCAAACATTTATAGTCAGGTTTTAAAACTTTGTGACTAACATAAATGGTTGACTTTGTCTCCGGTTTGCGGACGGAAGTCACGTTGGACTATGGTTTACATATTGATTTCGATCTAGAGGCCGAATTTGGTCTCGGGATTGAAATCGAGTTTCCATCAGTCTTTTGAAACATGGTAGGCTTAGTCTGATGGGAGTTCAACCTGTCAGCCTTGTTTCGTTTCCAATCACCGTCAGAGGGATTCGCCGTGTAATACCTTGATTTGTTAGAATTAAATTTATGGAAGATATATCGAGGCATATTCCTCTGAGTATGTCTGTAATATGGGACACAAGGACGGTGTGGACAATTTCTAGCAATGTGACCAGGAATGCCACAGCTAAAACATGTTTGCCTTTTAATATAAAAGTCATTGTGGTCTAATCATGGTCTTAATATGTTGTGTGAGCCAGTTTGTCCTGCTTTGGACTTAACACTGATTTATCGCAACTATGAGTACATGAGCTTCCTTCTTTAACAAGCATAGGTGATAAATGTTTATGAAAACTTTTATTTTTATCAAATTTATTTGAAACCACACCACCAGTTCTAAAAGTTTTAGAAGAATCAACCACACAATCGTCTTTGCTCTTAAAAAAAGAGCCCACATAAACATTTGTAGTAACAGAATCCAAAACATGAAATTTAAAGAAGCATTAGAAGTAATGTCTTCATTATTCAAAACAGGTAAATCATCTTTCTCATCAGTCCAATCCTCAATAATTACTCCATCTGCACGTGAAGCAAACACATTAGTATCGTTCACTTTCAAGGTTGATTCAGTAGCTTTGACTGAACCATGAGCACTTTTGCCATTAGCAGTTGGCTTATGTAACATCCCGGCCTTTCGTACGACCAATTTTGTCCGCTTTGCCCCCAATGGGTTGCCCATCCAGGAACTCACGGCTTTGTTTTTGGTTGCCCAGGTAGAGACTTCCCATGTGGTCACCCATCCTAGTACTACTTCCACCTAAGCGTGCTTAACCGTGGAGTTTTCATGTGCTCCACAGCCAACTAAGCCCAAAACGCGTTGGTGATTGAAGAGGCTGGACATTTGCTTATGAACCAAGGATCTCTCTTGTCCACGACCGATGTGGGATAGCCTAAGAGTGGGACGATTTTGTGTTTTCCAAGGGTGTTACAAACAACCCCCTTTGGACTCATCGTCCTCGATGAGGCGTGTCCCATCATCCCGAACGGCACAAGAGTGGATCTGATACCAACTGTAACATCCCGGCCTCTCGTACCACCAATATTGTCCGCTTTGCCCCCGATGGGTTGCCCATCCGAGAACTCATGGATTTTTTTTGGTTGCCTAGGTAGAGACTTCCCAGGTGGTCACCCATCCTAGTACTACTTCCACCTAAGCGCGCTTAACCGTGGAGTTTTCATGTGCTCCACAGCCAACTAAGCCCAAAACGCGTTGGTGATTGAAGAGGCTGGACATTTACTTATGAACCAAGTATCTCTCTTGTCTACGGCCGATGTGGGATAGCCTAAGAGTGGGACGATGTTGTGTTTGCCAAGGGTGTTACAGCTTACCATACTGCATGAACGGTTCCATTGCTTCCTCTTCTTTAGTAAGAGAAAGCGCATTGTAATTGTCATTATTTGGAGGAGGAACCACACTGTACCCAATACCTTCACCCTTGTTCTCTTTCCATTTTTAATTGTTTTTCAACCATTGACTCAACAACAACACTAGAGACATCGATTTTCTTAAAATTGAATTAAGCATTTACAAATTTATAAGTTAACTTAGAAATATCCAACTTAGAAGCGTCTACCTTGGAGTTTAGCTTGGCAATTTTCTGTTTGGCATCTAAGTAGTGACAACATTTTATGCTAAAATACTTTTGAAGTTGGAGAAATTCTTTTGTTTTGCCTCTAGTTTATCTTTTAAAGCCTTTTCAAATTTCTTACGGGTAAGGTTTTCATGTTTTATGCCCTCCATTTCTCTAATTAGATTACTATTGTGAGCTCTAGATAATTCTACCTTATTAATGCAAGATTGAGAACACAAGTCAAAACTTACCACAGATGAGCTGGGAGAAGTAGAGGCCATGAAAGCAAATTGAAGATCTTTTACTTGCTCCTCTGCATCATTTTCTTCTTCAGCAGCATCAATATGAGCAAGGTTTGTAGTCTGATTGTTTAAGTTCAGTGTTGCGATCTGGTCATTCCAATCAAACTGCTGAGCCACCAATCCTTGCTCATTCTTTCTTGCCCCAACATCATTTTCTCATCTAACCCCATTAAGCAGAACCGGTGCCCTTTCCCTGTTCACCTCCTTAGCAGGATTCGTGCATTCACGAGCAAAGTAACCCGGCTCATGATAGTTATAACACCTTAGAGTCTCTTTATTGAATCCCACTTTCTTGTTGGCTGGAAAATTCCAATTGTTTCTGCATGTTCTCTTGGTACACTTCTTAGCTCTAAACATAACCATGGCTATTTGCCAAGATATGTCCATTTCCTCCACGTCATCAGGATGGATTTGATCCAACTCAGCAGCTACGACTGGCTGAATCAAATCTCCAACAAGAAAAGCATTGTAGCAGTTCATGAAACTTGCCATTAAGGCAATGTTTTCTTGAGTCTCCTTTGAGATAGTAGGGACTTGAGTAGGAGACTGACTAGAGGACCCGATAGTTGACTAAGTCTTGGTAGCTGGAGTAGGTTGTTGAAAGAACACATGAGTAGGTTGTGGTGCTGGCTGAGTAAATTGACCCTGAGAGGATCTAAATATTGAGAAGTTGTTATGAGCTTGCTGTGGCTAAGCATATTGACCCTGAGAGGATTTGAACATGGAGAAATTTTCTGGTGATATGAGAGCATTATTAGAAGCAACACTGTAGCCAGCTGCATTGTAGGAGTTAGCATGATTTATGGCACGCTGCTTATCATCCATGTCACAGGACTTAATGATTGCCATCACTTCTGACAAGGTTAATCTAGAAAGATCCTTAGTCTTTTTAATCACCGTAACATTCTTGTCCCAACTTTGTGGCAGAGAGTTGACCAGCTTGTTGTTTGTTTCAGTGGAAGTCAGATTGATGTTTGCCGATCGCATTTCAGTGACCAAAGTAACAAATCTTTACAGCTGTGTCTCCAAGACTCTCCCAGAACATGATTAAACATATTGGAATTTTGTCTTAACAGATCCTCTCTACTCCTTCTCATGTCCTCGTTTCCCTCATATACCTCAATAAGGGCTTCCCATAAAGCTTTAGCATATTGTAACTCTCTAACCCCTTGAGCAATTTCAGGTGAAAGTGCCATTGTTAGAGTAGAAAGAGCCTTCTCATCCATTTCAACCTTTTCAAAATCCTCGTCGATGTACAGTTCGATGGGCTTAACAATTACTTCATCACTATTCTCTCTTTGATAAGTGACAGGCTGAGGGCCCCTGACAATGCTTCTCGAGATCTTCGCATCTTTCATTTTCACATACTTCTCGAACCTGAACTTCCACTCAGCAAACCCCTCATGAGACAGTAGACGAGGTACACGAGTAGCAGTTCCCATGATGGAGTCACATTCTTGATGCAAAGCAGCATTTGATGACGAGTTACTTAATTGGTCCATCATAGTCTATAGTCCAAGTAAACAGTCCAAAGTATAGTAAAAAATGATAGTCCAATAACTAAGGCCCAAGAGACCAGGCCCAATAGAATAGAACCCAACAAAGAATCCGAAAACCCAAAAACTGACAATCCGACAGAGAACCCAATAACTAAGCCCAATAAAGACCAGACCCAAAAACCCGAGAACCCTGATATATGACCGAGAACACTTGAACAGTAACCGAGAACACACAAATCGTCCCGAGAACAATGAATCTTGGCCGAAAACGTTTACTAGTTACCCGTGAACGACCAAAAATGTCCGAGAACACATAAAAGTGGCTGAGAACGATCAAGAGATGCCGAGAACACTGAAATATGGCCGAGATCAAACAATCTTTGCTGAGAACCCTTTATTACAGCCCGAGAATGATCATAAATTGTCGATGACACTCAAAATCTTGACTTGGTGAACTTTGGCAAGTAAATCAAATCCCGAGAATGAAAGATTTTGAAATTAAACCAAAGATCAAGTCAAATATGTCCCAAAAATATCTCAACCAACCCCAATGAACACGATAAACACCATGTTATTGATTTCCAGAAATCTTCAAAGATCATCAATCAAAAACTCAGCATTGGATCAACGATATCACTAACACCGAGCTTAGAATAGATCTATGGGCTCTGATACCAATTGTAAGTCCCAATGAAGGATCTTTCAATGCGATATCACCTAAACCCGTTGTTAGGCAGAATCTAACAATGGATTGATTCAATACTAGCACGAACAAACACGATAAATAGACGAGATGGCTTCAAAACACACGTTATATTCAACGTCGGGTGCTTAAGCCCTTAACAATGATTACAATGATAATGATAATGTACTCTCTCATCTCTCACTATCTATGAATGACCAACCCCAAACAACCTAGTTATATCATGTATATATAGCACACAATAACCCTAAGCCCAAGCCGTACACTAAACCCACTGAAATAAGAGATTTCAGTGTGTTACAATATAGTCCAAAACACCCAAATACATTAAGCGTAAACCATTAAGTATAGCCCAACAGAAATGGGATGAGGTAATTGATGTTTCGTGTTTCGAGGATGAAAACCAGCATGAGGTAATTGTAGTTTCCAGCGATGACGAGGAGAATGAAGAAGGAGATACCGGAGACTCAGATTCAAGTTCTCCGCCAAATTCCAATATTCGAAGAATTAGGTCCTGAGCCACAACCGGGTTGTTCGAGTTTGACTGGTTATTATAATAAAATTCGTAGAACGCATGCATGTTTTGAATAGTTCTATGTTACGCTTTTTAAGTTTATTATTTCAAGTCTATGTTATGGTTTTTAAGTTTGTTATTTGATGTTTTTATCTAAATGAGTGTTACAGTTGTTTATATATATATATATATATGTGTGTGTGTGTGTGTGTTAATTTCGTGTCATATGTTAATTTAAAATATATTTATGAGTATTTAAATGAATCTCTTAATTTGAAACATATCTTGACAAACCATCGCATGTGTTACTGACTTAATGTTAGTATCACTTTACTGCGTTGATATTCTCGTCCACCGGACGGGTAGACTGATAGTTAATATAGGTTGTGACATTTGACCTATATAACTAATTTGCAAGTTTTTTTTTTGTGCGTACGTCAGCGACAGTGATGAAGACTGTTATTAAAGAAAACAAAAATGTATGATTAAATTATGAGAATGGTTTCTAGGCATGATCTAAAGACAAAGGTGTATGCTCAGCTATACTAATTGTAGTTAAGAGGGTACATAATTTTTTAACATGATGAATTGATTACTATATCAGACTATTAAGTGCAATTAGGGGTGTGCGTGATGCGGTTCGGTGCGGTTTTTGACTAAAATCGTACCGAAAACTAAACTTTCGGTTTTATGATATTTTAAAATCATTTGGTTTCGGTTTTTTCAGTTTTTGGGTTCGGTTCAGTTTTGAATGTGGTTTTTTCGGTTTTGCTAATTGAGGCAAAACCTTTTGGGCCAAAAAAAGCTTGACCCAAGATATTGAAATTAAACATAATAATTTTTGCTATAAACTAATGATTAATAGGATAATGAACCTTGGACCTCAAATATTTTTAAAGCTAATAAAAGATATATTTAAAATCAAAATAGATAATCAAAACTAGAAGTACTAGTATTATTAGTTATTAACCATATGTAGAAACCAAACATGTTTGTTATTAACCATATGTTAAAACTAAACAAAACAAATAGTTATCGATAGATTTTGTTTAAATGGTTAGGGATAGGATATCATGATTATTTTGATTTTTTGGTTATTTCAGTTCGATTTGGTTTTGGGTTCTTAACAATATACAAAACCGAACCATTATTATTATAACAAAATACAGTGGGGTTTTGTTTAAGCCTACTAGTCGTCTGCTGCAAGTGCACAGGAGGTAAGTAACCATTATTATCTATCTATCTATCCCAGCTGGAGCGGAGCTGAGCTTGCCTGCCATCCGCCAAAGCCTTCCTTTTGCTTTTGCTTTTGCTTTTGCTTTTGCTGTTGCTGTTGCTGTTGCTGTTGTTATTATTTATTATATTGTTACTGTTTCCACCACTGAGGCAATCGAAAGAGATCGATATTCAATTAAAGTGTAACCTCCGCCTCCTCTTCTTCTTATGGCTGCGGCTACTCGTACACACGATCCAAATCCATTCGAGGAAGAAGAAATCAATCCCTTTGCGGTAATAATAATAATGCTCTCCATTTACTTTACAATTTTAACTGTATGAATTTGAGATCTGCCCCATTTACTCGTTAGGGATTATTATTATTCTCTGTTTCGATCCATCTGCTAATTGTTCCTTTGAAAGTATTTTCCTACAATCCTACCTTGTAGCATAATCTCAACCTTTTCAAGTTTCAATCATACTTGGAACCATCTTCCACGTGAATCTTTATTTTCAACACTCTAAATGATACAATCTTTATCAGCAAACATATAATATTGTTTGTTTATTTCTCACACAACTTCATATTTTTCTTTTTTACATATTTTACCAGAATCAAGGGAACGGATTCGGTCAATCAAATTATGGTGGAGGTGCATTTTACATGCCAGTAAGATTCTTCATTTGTTTTTTGTTACATATTTTACCTGTTAGACATGAAAAAGTTGTTGGGCGAGATCGACATTGATTTAACCTTTCTCAAACTTTCTTTTTCTTTTATATATACATGTTCAAAAATAACAATAACAATAATGGAATTATATCAGGCTCATGGAAGCGTTCCTCCTGCAACCTCAATACTATCACCACTTCCTCCCGAACCTGCTGGCTACGCAACCATTGATATTCCACTTGACGTAAGATCACAATTTCTATTCATTGCTTATATGTCTGCTTTTTAATCTGCTTAAACGAACGAATATGAACACATGTCTCGTTCGTTTAGGCTCATGAACTTTTGTTCATTAGTTTACGCCTTTTAAGTTCGTTTATGTACGTTCTTTTATATATGTATATTAATTTTTTGTTCTGTTGGTAATGTTTGTTCATCTATGTTCAGTTGTGTTTGTTTGTTTGTGTTCATAAAGTGTTCTTGTATACTATTAACAAATGAACCTACATGAACACGAACACACTCATTTTCTTAACGAACAAACGAGAACACTTAAATTACATTCATTTAATTGTACGTGTTTGATCGTTTTTTGGTTAAAGTTAAAATAATGAAAACGAACATGCCTCATTTGTGTTAAGCCTACTTACAACATACGGTTTGTCTATCTTATTGTATGTTAATTGTTATTTTTTTTTCATTGATGCAGGATTTCAAAACGAAAGAGAAAGAACTCAAAGCCAAAGAGGCAGAACTCAAAAGGCGGGAACAGGTTTTTATCATTTTTTATAGCCAAAAGCATAAAAATGAAATTAATTTAATTACATAAACTGATATTTTCAAAAAAAAAAAGAGATTCATTTTATTTTGGTCTCTAGTTTCTGCTTAGTGTATAACAATTAATTGCATTATCCTTTATATTCATGCAGGATCTAAAGAGGAAAGAAGATGCTATTGCACGATGTAACGCGTTTATTTTCAAAGAAAATATTTTGGGTTTTATATTTTTTCTAGCATACACAACTAACTCAATTAAAATGGTTCATTTTGCAGCTGGGATTGTTCTAGAAGAAAAAAATTGGCCGCCATTTTTTCCTATTATACAGCTGGGATTGAATAGCCCTGCTTGCGGTGCGCACATATGATGTATATATGTGTGAACCCTCGGGTGGGCAAAAGTGAAATTGCACTAATTTTGACGTTATTTTACTAATCTCGTGAAAATAACGTTAAAAGTGACGGACGGTTAATCAGGCATCATGTAGTGGCGTTGATAGCCGAAAGACAAGGGTACATGCACCGATCAGCCGGTGTCCCGATGATTGAGTGCTATGTGCCTTATGTCCAAGGCTTGATGCAAAACTACTATCGAGCCGGGGGTCTCACTGGAAGCAGCCTCTCTATCCTTATGGGGTAGAGGTAAGGCTGTCTACATCTTACCCTCCTCAGACCCTACTATAGCTTTGCTATTGGTGGGATATACTGAGTACGATGATGATGATGATGATGATGATGACATTCCAAATGAAATCCCGATTCATCTTCAAAAAATACAATATGTTGCATTCACAAGCTTTCTCGGTATATAAATTTGTCTTCCTTTGTCATATATTTATGAAAAACATTTTATGATATAAAATTTGTATAAAGTTTTTCAATTTAATACCTTGCAGGTATTGTAGTGTGCCTTTTATGGAATCTTGTGGCCGTGACCACTGCCTGGATAAAAGGCGAAGGTCAGTTTAGTAATTTCACATCTATAATCTATTTATAAAGTGCCATTGTTACTATGTATTAAAATATTTTGCAGGTCCGACAATTTGGTTTCTTGCTGTTATTTATTTAATATCAGGAGTCCCTGGGGCTTATGTTATGTGGTATCACCCTTTATATTGTGCTATGAGGTATGAACTTTAGCGTGATAAAAACCATCATATGTTTCAAAGTCAATGCAAGGTTTGACTATAGACATAGTTCAGTCAAAGTGGTGACTGTTGGTCAAATTTCAGAATATCGCTTAGTAAGGTTAAAAAGCATAGCACAAATAGGTTTATTTTAGTGGCCGACAAGTACTTATGCTAACCTGAACCATGGATTTGTTTTGTCAAATATTTTTTTTTATTGTCAATCCAATGCTTGACTACATAGCATAGTTATCAAATGCGCTAGGCACATAGGCCTTGCCGCAAGGCGCAAAAAAATGAGGGCCTGAAGAAAAAAAAGTGCACTTGAATAAAAAAATTAAAATAAATTGCGTATATGAAAAATTATACTACTCTTTAAATAATATAAACAGACGCTATTATATAGCATTTAATATCATCTAATTAGTACCAAAAGTTCTAAAATAGTCAAGATTCAAATGTAATTCCATAACTTAAATAACAAAATGTATCAATACAATGCCTTTGACCTCTCCTAGATCTAAGTTTTAATAGCACTCCTTGCGTTTTTGCTCGGCTTTTATCTTCACATGTTCTTGGCATAGACAATGTTGAAGCGCTCGCCTGGGAACTAGAAGCGCATTTATTGAGCCTCGCCTAAAAAATGGGCCTAGGCGCAAGAAGCGAGGGCTTTTAAAGCGTTGACTATTAGTCAAATTGCAAGTTATCTCGTAATAATGTCATAATGTAGCACAAATAGGCTTATTTTTGTGTCCGACTAGTACTTATGCTAACCTGAACCATGGATTTATGCTAATCTTAACCATGAATTGATGTCTTACAATACATACATATATATATATATATATATATATATATGGAGAGGATCATGAGAGAACTTCATTTTATGGAGAGAACTAGAGAACTAATAATGAAGTATTTTTAATTTAATTAAAAAAAATATTTTTCAAATTTTTATATGTTGTTATTCTTCACCACAAAAAAATATAAAAATAAAAAAAATTAACGAGTAATGCATAATATATGCAATACACCGACTTTTTTTTATAATGCATATGTGCAATAGTGTGCATTTTGATATTTGTAATAGTGTTGAATAGCATATATATAGATGTTTGTATTGTATATTTGCAATAGTGTTATATTATATACAAAAATTTATAAAAATCGTTATAGTGCATATGTGCATTAGTGTTGTATTACATATATGCGATAATGTGTTTTGCATACAATTATTAGTGTCATATTTGCATATATTCAATAGTGTGTATTTAGATAATGTATTTGTGTTGTATTATATGCAATAAAACACTATTTTATATATACAATACACATTAATGCACATACGCATTACATCGACGGTTATTTATTTTTTTTAGGAACAATATTTTTTTTAAAAATAGTTAAAAATAATTCTTTACTAGTTCTCTAGTTCTCTCTTTAAGATGAGTTCTCTCTAGATCCCACCCCTATATATATATATATATAGGGTTTGGATCAAATACAAATAAAATTAACGTGCTAAACATGAGAATCAAGTAGAGTAATTATATATACAACTAGAGTAATTATGTAATTACTCTATGAGAATTACTCTATGATGTAATTACATAATTACTCTACTTGTATATATTATTACTCTACTTGATTCTCACGTTTAGCACGTTAATTTTATTTGTACGTTAACCTTACCCTATATATATATATATAAATATATATATATATTTTATTTTGTTATTTACAGAACCGATAGCGCCCTGAAGTTTGGATGGTTTTTCTTGGCTTACATGGTAAGCTGCATTTTAATAACAAATATTATTTTTAAATTTTTTTTCGAACGGCAACAAATTTTTTAATAACATTACTTGCGTATCATATTGAATTATTGTTATTTTGTATTTTCAGTTTCATATCACCTTTTGTGTATTTGCTGCCGTCGCTCCCCCGATTATTTTTAAAGGAAAATCTCTCACGTAAGTTCTACTCGTATATGAACGATTAGTTTATAGAAAGAATAATGTTTCATATGTGTTGTAATTTTTTTTCCCATCAAATATTTGTTTATACATGTACAGTGGAGTTTTACCGGCGCTTGATGTGATAACTTCCAATGCTATTGTTGGGGTAAGTTTGTAAAAAATGCCATGTTTGCATGTTATACGTTAATCACAATGACTCTTGTTTTGTATTTACCGAGGGGTATTTGACCTTGTAGATCTTCTACTTTATTGGATTTGCATTTTTTGCTCTAGAATCAGTGATAAGCATTTGGGTCATTCAGGTTCTTACTTTTTTAAATATTCTGATTCATTTTACTTTTTTTGGTTAATATTTATATTATATTTATTTGTTGTATACATGATGTTTAATGTGGATGTACAGCAAGTGTACCTGTATTTTCGGGGCAGCGGGAAAGCTGCAGAGATGAAGCGTGAAGCAGCAAAATCGACTGTGATGTCGGCATTCTGATGTGGCACTACTGAATACTTTTAATAACACGTCATCAAGAGGGGTTTGAATTTGGTACAGAGAGCGGCTTATTATCATGATTCTTTTTGAACAATAGGAGAATGCTTTATTTGATAGTAAACAGTATTTTAGAGTTTGTTTGAAACTTATGATGTAACAGTGATGCAATATTTTATGTTATTATATCGGGGCAAATGTATAGAACTAGTCGGACCCCGCGTGCTGCGGCGGTGACGTTAAACCATACCAAATTGATGTTTTAGCTCGTTATGGTACCGTAACTCGTATAGCAATCAGAAGAAAACGTCCAAAAATAAAATGGCAATATGTTAAAAAAAATGGACATGTATTTTACATCAATCTAAACTCTATATATAACATAATAAAACTTTTACGCAAACCAATTAACTTTAATTTAATTTTACTATGACTATTATTTGATACTAGTGGGAGAGCCCGTGCGTTGCGGCGGGATACAATAGAAATTCGGTCGATGCGTTTATACGTCGAAGGAAAACATTTTATATAAGAAACTGAACTAATGGAGGCAAACCCTAGAATCCGTAGACGTGATTTGGGAATTTAAGATGAGGTCTTAAAGTAGGCTTCAATTGAAACAGATCAGGGATTCAATAGCGGGTAAATGGAAAGGGTAAAGTATTCATCTGTTGCATTCAAATGAAAGATTCAATGACTCAAGCGACGAATGTTGTAATGACAAAGCAATTAATGGAATTGAAGGTAGCATTCAGCCGAACATTAAATATACAAGCGTCTCATGAGAGAAAAGTGAGAGGTGAAAGGTTGTCTATATGTATTATAATGTAAGCAATGAATGGAATTGAAGGTAGCATTCAGTCCAACAATAAATATACAAGCGTCTCATGAGAGAGAAAATGAGAGGTGAAAGGTTGTCTATATGTATTATAATGTAATATAAATACTATAGATAATAAATATTTGATAAAATTATTTAAATATAGATGATTTGTCAATAAAGTTTATGAATAACTAAGCAACTCATATCATTCTAGGGTGTGTTTGGGATTTGCTTATTTAAGTGAAAAAAAGACTTTTTGCTAAATGAACTTATAAGGTTTATTGGATTTTAATAATCCAAACTTTGGCCTATTGGCCGATATTAATCTCAACTTAAAAAATTCCCTAGAATAATTCCAACTTTTACTCTATTGGCCTTCACTGAGCCTTTTGTTAACATGAACTAACTCAGTTTGTTTTAGGACAAAATATGTCATTTCTACAAATTGAGTTGCCGCCACCACTACCGCGGTTGCCGCCACCAACATCGCGATCCTCGACACCGCCACCATCATGACCGCCGCCGTCGACACCGCCACTACCACCGCAACCTCCGCCACTGCCTACACCCCCACCACCGGTGGCGGAGGCTGCGGTGGTGGTGGTGACGGTGTTGACGACGGTGGTTGTGGTGGTGGTGGTGGTGTTGAGGGTCGCGGTGTCGGTGGCGGCAACCGCGGTGGTGGTGGCGCCCGTGTCATTGAGTTTGTAAGTTAATTCATATTTTTCGTTTGTCCCCCTCAATTTGTAGAAATGACATATTTTGTCTTAAAACTAATTAAGTTAGTTCCTGTTAACAAAAGGCTCAGTGGAGGCCAATAGAGTGAAAGTTGGGATTATTCTAGGGAATTTCTTAAGTTGGGATTAATATCGGCCAATAGGCCAAAGTTTGGATTATTAAATTCCAATAAACCAACTTATAAACTTATGATTTTATCAAAAGAAATTTTTAAAAAAATGTTTGGATCAACTTATATGTTAGGGGAAACTAAAATGACTAAAATGACACTCTTTTATAGGAGTATAATGAGTTTTGAGGGTTAAAGGGGTGTAATAAGTAAATCAAACTCATTAAGTTAATAAGTTATATATTCTTAACTTTTCAAAACCTCTTTATTTTGCCTTGTCCATAAGTTAAAACTCATAAGGCTTTATCGTTTGCTAAACTTCTTATGCACCTTACTAACATTTCAAAAAGTTTATAAGTTATAAGTTGATGAAAATAAGGAATCCCAAACACCCACTTAATTCATTAACACGATTGGCACATGAAGTTAGATTTCTTAGCATACATAATCATTCATGTGCCTTTTGTTTGGTTGTATAAATTAAAAAAATGAAATAAAATTAATTATTTGTGATGTAACAAAACTTTGAGGGGTGTCATTAGATTTTGCAAGACATTGAATGGGCATTTTTAAAACTTATCTTAGTAGAAATAAAGTAGCACGTGGTGCAAGTGACTTAAGCACAAAATCAAGTAAATAGTAAGTTTGTGAGAGAACTTGTTTTTGATAATTGTTATATATATAATTAGGGATGAACATTTGTCGTGTATCGTACCGGTACTGGTTTAGCTTATTCGATACGGGTATTGGTACTCATTTTTGTTGAATTTTGGTACATGTACACTCGGATACAGGTACGGGTACATTTGGTATTTTGTACCTGTTTGGAGTATATAAAGGTTTAATTAAGATTCTTCATATTTAATATATATAGTAAATTTTTCAACCATGTTAATATTGAACAAGTACCAAATGTTTCTTCAAAATTAAATAATATAAAATCCAAGACTCCAACCAACAAACAAATCACTTAAAGTCGGCAACTGAATTAGGGTTCTTTAATACTATCTTATCATTAAATCGACGACCAATATGGTACATTCACTAATTTGATATCCGTCACGTACCTGTGAAAGTACCGATACCCAAACTAATTCAGGTTCTTTGTTACTCGTACTGGTACCAGTTTCAAGATCGTCAAATATTTAGAAATAAAAAAAGCAAAGTGGAACAAAAACGGGTATTGTACCGAAATACTCGTACCAAACCGAAAAATTGTACGTATTTTTATTGACATTTCGCTCATCCCTATATAGAACAAGGTTTAAAGTATTCTAATTAGATCATTAACTTTAAAAAGTGTTTCAATTAAGTCACTCAACTTTCATATTTTATTAAATTAAGAATTTTAATATATTTTTTAGCCTTTTTCTTTTTTTATTTTTTCACATAAGAAATCTTTTTATCTGTTTTTTTATGTTTACGTTGAGTGGTGACGTGAGTTTTATTTTTAAATTTTAATATAATTAAGGTTTTTTTTTTAAATTTAACTACATATATTGCAAATTCCGACTCCCACATCTTAGCCTCCATTTCTTATTTGACGCATAAAAAAATCGATAAGACTTAATTTGAAGATTTAGTGACCCGATTTGGAGGAAATATGCATAGATTGTCTAATTGAAACACTTTTAAAACTTAGTTACTATTTTATGACATTTCTTTATTTTATTTTATTGAAAATGTTTAAAGAGGCGAGTTATAACGAGAATATATGAAAAGAAGATTTTATGAGATATAAGGGTGTTTGGGGTTCCTTTTATTTGACATTCTTATAACTTTTCCAGGTAACTTAATTAGACCATTCGTAGTCGCTTGTTTTTCGTAAAATTTTGGGTCAAAAAGCAGTAGGCACCCCCCTCCCCCCGGCGTTTTCGGGTGGGAGATGGGAACCGGCGTTTTGTAGACAACGTGGGTATGACTCGAGTTTTGAAACATTCTCCTTATGACCGTTGAAAACCAACGACTCTTTTTTTTTTAAAAAAACAATTTTTTCCTATATAATTCATCCACTCTCCAATCAAAACTCATACTTTTCAAACTCTACACATAACCAACTCACTACAAAATCAAATGTATGGATTCTCCCACTACTATATACAATAATATTTTTGGCCCCGATCAACAAGCCGATGACGACGCGGAGGAAAAAGCGATTATGAGTGCGGTTTTACTCGCGACAAATTGTATGAGTTCTCTACATTCTCCTCCACGCTCGGTTACGAAAAGAACAAATATTGAACGAGACCGTTTGTTCGCGAACGCTCGTTTGATGGCAGATTACTTCGATGAGTCGTTGAGATACAAGAACCCGAAATCTTTTAGGCATCGATTTCAGATGTTTAAACGTTTATTTTTGCGCATTGCCGAAGATTAGGAACGCGAGTTTGATTAATTTAAGTAAAAACCGGACGATCGAGGGACGCTATGATTCACGGAAATCCAAAAGGTTACTTCGGCTATACACGTGCTCTCCTACGGAAACACGACCGACGTCAATGACGAGTACTTAAAGATGACCGATAAAACAACTCAAGACACCTTGGAGTATTTCTTGTCACACCCCGACCAAAGGTGGCAGAACATGCCGGGGCGTAACGTTATTGATTGAACAGTAGCTCAAAAGACACTAATTAAAGAGACCATATTTATTTAATTTCACTTATATTAACAAGTACACAAGTTGAATAAACGAAACAAATACATCATACTTTTGTATTTTGAATACATATCTTAAGGTAAAACTAATATCTTCAATCTTGAATAATATCAACTACTTGTACCTGTAGCATGTTTAAAATTAGAGTTTGTCAACACAAATGTTGGTTAGAATACATAAGTTATATATATGTGGACCTGCTCCTATTGATGCAAAATCAACGTACTTGGGTAAATGTATGATTATACTAGATGAGAATGAGATACCAATCCACCAAACAATAAAATAAACATTTAAACACATAGAGCATGAAATTATCGCACATAAACATAAATTAAATTGTGTTTTGAATAGTTGTGATAATAAAACTTTAACTCTACTGATGTGCGAAAAGCTATATAAAAATATTAATAACCAATTCTCGCAATTCAACACTACATCTTAAATTTATAAAACCAAACAATCCTAAGTAAGCTTCACAGAAATGACAAGTGTATCGGTCGCGTAGCAGCAAAGTTTAATGGAAGTCCGGATGTCGAACACAAAGACACGTGAGAACGGCTCAGATAATTAACCCTAATCTAAGTCCTTCCTAAATAATATATTTATTTATCTTAATTATTTAAACTAACTAAACTTAACTAACGGTGAAACTTAACGGAACTAACGACAATAAGAAAATGAATCACCTAGGTAAGATGACTTAATGGTCGTAAGATGAAACGAGTGCTAACATGTGGTTGAAACCAGGGTTATAAAGATGAGCTAACATAGGTGAAGTCAAGGCAACTAGGTCCCTATGGTCAGTTTTACCAGAAAACCCTAACAACGTCTAGATAGCTTTTAATTCGTGGTTATTTATCTACGTACCCTAATAACTCATCACCTGGTCCATGTCTAAGTTAAGTTCTCACTAAGGCTTGAGCTAATTACAAACCTATGAGAAGAGGGGTAATTTAATATTAAAGAAAAATAACTCAACTTACAAACTAACCTAGTTAAAAGCTGGAAAACCGCACGTGGTCTCGCAACGACCGACCAAATCAACTAAACCAACAAGATAAGTCGACACCTAAGGTTTTGGTCCAACTCAAAGGTGGTGAACCTACTGACTTTAATTATCCAAGAAACACAAACCTTAATGGCATGCCTACCACAATCAATCAACACACAAAGTATTAACCGAAACATGCAATTAACGCCTACACGAAACTAATTCATGCAATAATCAACGACACGAGGCACATGAAACCTGAGATACGTCTATGGAAACAGGTATACACGGAATAATATCACAAAATATGAATTTACAATAGAAAAACAACCAACCACTTGTTAAGCACCCTAAACTAGTTAATTCAAACCGTTAAACATCAAACCTAGGCGATTCAAACAAGGCCTATGTGGCCGCACGGCGTGGCCTGGTAACTTGGCTGGTTTTTCGTTTTCTAACTCACTTATCTTCAAACGCGCATACCGGCTTCATCCGAATCCCGTTTGAGTTGATTTCGTCTTCCTTAAACTTGTTTTTTCGCTCTCTTCAACATGGGACCTATCACATATACACACATGTAAATTCACGCAAAAAGAAATAATATTGGTTAACGTTTAAGCGCAAAACGACATAGAAACTAGCAAGGAAAAATGTGTGTTTCACATCACATCATCTGCATAAGTTATACATGCTACCCCCAAAATATATGAATGATGAAAAAAGGGGCATGTAAACGCACATTGAATTTGGTGGGTTGAAAGATTAACATCTTGGTTAACCGTGTGAATGTCCTAACGTGTAAGCCCTAAATAAAAGTAATATGGCTAGTTTTAGTTTGTGTTTGATGAATAATTATCTAAGGATTATAATGGTATGATGATATGATAACTTGTACTTGAAAAAGGAAAAGAAAGATAAAAACATAATTCGGATAGCTTGCTATCACAACATAGATAAATTATTAAAAACTATGCAAAAATTCCCAAAAATTATAAAACCTCCAATCAACTAAATCAATGTTTTGGGAACAACTTTCATTTAGAAAGTTTGGTCAGATTCGGACCCGAGATTGGCTAAAACAACCATTCTTCTAATAGGGTACAGATCCGCGCACTAATTTTAATTTGACCACTATGGAGTTTTAAAAATGAATTAAAATGAAAATATAACGTTATTAAAACCACATCCCAATGAATTTAGTCATAGGCTTTGGTCTTGCATCATTTCAGTTTGTTATGACAAAGTTATGGCTTAACCTCTGTTGGCCAAGAATTATGTCAATTCTGAATCATTACAATTAGTAATGTCCTTTACATTTTGAAATAGTTATTGATGGAAATAAACTATAAGTCAATGATGGGGTGATGAATACATCATATAAATAATATGCATCATCAAACCCTTATGGTTATTGTATCAAATAATATCAAATTAAAACATAAAGTTACAAGGAATGTAAGAACTTTGTTAAAGTGTGACCATTGAAGATCATCTTCCAACCATTTTTTCTTTTTCTCCTCCACAACACACACCATAGTGTATATATCATGTGGGATTCTTGACATGAAATGATGGCTTTGAAACCATGTAAATGAAGAAGATGAACACGAATAAAAGAAACCTTAAAGATAGTATAACTAGTGTTACACAACAATTTGATTACCTTATTTTTTAACAAAATAGTAACAATAAGAAAAATGAAGAAGATGGAGATGAGAGAGGGAGAGAGGAGAAGATAAATTTTTCTTTGAATTTCAAACAAGAATAATAGTGGTAGCAAAAAAAAAGAGGGGATGATAGTCTCATATATATAACAAGATTTGGAATGGCTAACTTAAGAAAGTTTGTTCTTGTAGAAATTGTAATACTTGGAGATTGGAAGGGGGGGGGGGGGGGGAGGTTGAACGGTTTTGGGTTGTATTATATTGTATTTTTAATATATGGGAAAGAACACTTGTGCTACAATAATTAATTAAAAATACTACTTAGGCTAGTTACATGTATTGTAACATCCCAATATTTCGAATAATAATAATATTGTATATCGACTCGTTATAACGGAAAAAGTTTACTTGAAGTTAATAAATAAATAGTAAAATGGCAAAAAGGAAAAGATAAGTAGGCTAATTAAATGGAATTAATCATGGAGTAAAAAGGAAAGATGGGCCTTAGGTCCATGGGCTTAAGGGAGTATAAATACCCCCTTAAACCCTAAATCTTTCTATTTCCATCCATCTATCCATATTATTCTCTACACACCTTAAAACACACAGTTAAGCCAAGTATATCTCCCTAGCCGCCGGCCACCATCCGAAACCCCAAAACCAAGCATCATAACATAGGATCTCCGATCATACAAGTGAGCTAACAAGTCCAAGATCACGTGTCAAGCTAGCCGTAACCTAGGAACATCATAAAGGTATGTTCTTGACCTTAAAGGTTACGTTTTTATGAACGAATAACCATGAAACTTGAACATAGAGTAGATCGGATCTAGATAAAACATAAAGTTGACAACTTGATGATTAAAATGGACATAATGGACTCATGGTTAGATACGGTCCATGAACGGAACCCTAGATTTAGCTTAATGAACGTTTTTATGCTTAAGGGTTCAAGATTTATGCTAGAAACGGGTTGGGTCATGGCTATGGGTTAATAACGAACGAAAGACGGTTACGGAAAATGGATTATAGATGGTTAAAAGTGTAGTCACTGACCGGTTAACCGATAGATGAGCCTAGAATGGGTTAAGGTTAGAAAACAAGGGCTGAAGGAATCAAACATGGGTTCTCGGTCAAAAGGAGAACCCGGTCAAAATGGGTTCTCGGTCAACGGGAGCTCTTGGTCAACGAGGGTTCTCGGTGACTCGGGTTCTCGGTAACTATGTGTTCTCGGCCAGGGTTCTCAGCCGAAAACACGTGTTCTTGGTTAAGTATGGAATTCAGTCAGACAAGAGTTCTCAGCCAGAACAGTTTCTCGGTCAACATGGATCCCTGTTGACTTTGGGCGTGGCCAGTTGGGCCCAGGTGCCATGATAGACAATGGGCCTGACTTGACTAAGTCCACATGGTTCCAAGTCCATATCTAATTTAAAGATGGACTAGCCCTTTATCTTAGGCTTAACAAAATAAGCCCAACTTAGAAAATAACTTAAAATGTTAATGGAAAATGTGTTAACCCCATCCAGGGGCTCTGCCCCTTGGAACCCGCTAGGGGCTGCCGCCCCTAGAACCCCGCTGCCAGGGGCGCTGCCCTCGGACCCCGTTCGTTGATGGCAATAATTAAACTAGAAACACGATATGGGTAATGATAGTTAAATTGATACGTGTAATTGTTATTCAGTTAGTCGTGCGCAGCTCAAGAAAGGGATAACCATAAACGGTGAACGTAACCGCATTCAGGTGAGTTTCTAGCACCATTCCTTGTTATGTTTTCGGGGCTGTGTGCATACTCGACATGTTTGTTAATACACTTATCCTAAGTGATAAGTGTATGCCCTATGTGATGATGTGAGATGTAGGAATGATTGCTTGTTGGTACGTGAACGATCTTCGGATATTGGATGTGCTGCCAGGTTGTAATGCTATGTGTAATGTATGTATGATATGTATGCTTATATGTATGAATTTGATAAAGTTAATAAAAGAAGGAAAGGTATGGTTGTATGGTAACGAAGAGGGAACCGGGCCCTAATAATACTCGAGGTATGGTGTATGGTTGTATGGTTAAGAAAAGCGTACCGAGCCCTAATAATACTCGAGAAAGGAGGGAATCGAACCCTACTAATATTCGAGAACTAGGGAACCGAACCCTACTAATATTCGAGAACTAGGGAACCGAACCCTACTAATATTCGAGGAAAGAGGGTACCGAGCCCTAATGATACTCGAGGAAGGAGGGTACCGAGCCCTAATAATACTCGAGGAATGTTGGGCGTAATGCTCTTTATAACGTAAGTTATGAAAGTATGAATGAATGTATGAAAGTAAAATGGAAGTATGAAAGTATGAACGAAAGCATATAAGTATGTATGTATAGTATGATGTATGATTAACTAGAACTCACTCAGCGTAGCTGACTTTTAGTATGCACGCAGGTGAGTAGGATGAGGCAGCTCGCTTGAGGGGAACATGTGGCATTGAATACGAGGTTGGCATCGGAAGACTCAAGAAGTTTAAGTTTAATATTTTGTTTATTTTGAAAAAACGAGATGTTTTAAAACAAGCTATGGTTTGTTATGAAATGTTTTACGAAAGTTTTTATATTCCGCGAATGTTTTGTTAACTCTGATGATTAGAACTATGTCGATGAGTAAAACCAACGTCCAATGTAGGGCACCGGTAACGGGGCCTTACATGTATAAAGGTCCATTTAACAATCTATTGTGTTATAAAATGAAAGAAACACGCTTATGAGTTTTAACTTATTATGTATATGAAAAATACATATGTATAACTTATTATGGTCTCAAAACATCAAGTTGGGTTATACGAGTTTCCAAACGCTTTAAATACGTAACACATTATAAGTAACGATGTGAGGTAACAATTTTTTATACATCAAGACTTACGAATATGTTAGCATAGTAAGTATGATATAACTTTAGTATCAATGACCAATAACATGATTAAAACATAGACATACAACATTTCATTGATTATAAATGTTTCAAATCACATTGAAAACTATATGGGCCCGGTTTCGGGTTTGAAAATTAACGAATGTTACATTTCCGCTACGGTATATTTCATTTTATAATATATATATATATATAGGGGACGGTTCATGCGAGAAGTGACGTTATAGAGAAAAGTGCAAGAAGTGAATCTCAACCATTACTTAAACATATCAATGGTTTACGATTGAAGATGACATTTATGTAAATATGGTGAACCTTTAAACATATGTTTTGGGCATAAAAGGGTAAAAATGACAATTTTGTGTAGCATATAACAAGTAGCGTTTAGAACTTCCTGCTTTCACTCCAAAAATGCTCCACAATACTCGTAGCGTGAAATCCTCTTTGTATGAAATTGATACACAAAATTGAGTAGTTAATGACGATTGATTCCATTTGGTTGACTATAAAAAGCAATCGGCTATGATTGATATGTACGATTTGATGTTCGGAGCTGAATTGAGGTTTTTTCTGACGCAAAAGTGACTGAAACCCTACAAAATAAATTGAAGGTATGTTGGTTAATTTGTGTTGTGCTTTTTGAATTAATGTATCATACACGATAGTTTATTGAATTACATTGTGTATTGATATTTAATTTTGATAGAATATTAAGGGAAAAACTCACTAAACTTGGTTATTTTTGAATCAATGTATCATACATGGTAATTTATTGAAAATGTGTAATAGTCTTGGGTAGTAAGGAGTGTATGTTGTGGATTCTTAATTATTGAAAAACATGCATTTGGTGTAATTTACATAGTTGAGGCTGCAGTAGTATTTGTAGGCGAGTTTTTTTATTTTTTTCTTTCATTTTTTATATTATTTATACATATTGTTGTATGCTGCAGTTATTGATAACTGATTGTTAGAGAAAGGCTACACATCATGTGTGAATGCGTTGTTATTAATAGTTGAGTGGTAGGCGTTGGTATAACTGGTTAAGCGTCGGATTTAGATATAAATAAGTGTAGTTCATGTTACAAATGCTTGACTATATTATGTAGGTTATTATTTGTGTGTAGGATATTGCTTGTATGTTTTTTAGTTGAGTAATATTCTACTATTTGTTTGAAATGTCGTGTTTTTTGTTCATGTTACAGAGTATACACATCTGTTAGTAAGATTATAAGATATTTGATTGTTGTGTTTATATAAATCCGTAGACATGGAAAGCATTATGTGACTATACATGGCATTAGAATATGTAGTAATTGGTTCTTACAAAAAGCCTTTTGATGACAATTGATTAGTTTTTATTATATTATTAAATTTCTAATTAAGTGAGACTTTACTCATTCTTAACTCTTGTATATATATTTGGCTATGTGCCTCATTTGAAAGATACTAGAAAAATTACAAGCTAAAATCTTCAAGGAAAAATGCATGCATGCATGAAGAGTTATTAGTGAAGAAGAAAGCTTTGAAGAATCATATGTTGGAAGAGATGGGTTTCTCTACTTGATTTTTCTACCCTTTATTCTACTTTTTCCACAAGTTCTAACTCTACAATTTACCCTATGTAGCTTCGGGTGTGTGGACATCTCCGGCAGTACCAACTGCTTTGGCTGTTGTACCTTGGGAGACAAACGCGTTGTCTTACGTAGAGGCGCGGAATCTGTTTTAAGGGAAGCATGTTAAACATGTGCCTCAGCCTCAACCGTCAAATTTAGTTTGTTTATTGTTGCAGCCAAGAGACTATTAGAAGACCCTTGTTGTGGCAAAAGTTAAAATTAAGTTCTTGTCAAGAAAATTACAAGAAGATGTTGCAAAATAATTTGAAGACTTAAATCATTTGAAGAGCTTGGTTGGAATCATTTAACATAATTGTTATATATTCTTTCATTG
Organism: Bidens hawaiensis; assembly: GCF_021521415.1. NCBI lineage: Eukaryota > Viridiplantae > Streptophyta > Magnoliopsida > Asterales > Asteraceae > Bidens > Bidens hawaiensis. Next base: position 125,572 of record NW_027498027.1, read on the forward strand.
TTTATTTTAGTTTGTATTACGGTATGTGTATTACTTATTTTCATGTAAATAACGAGAGTATCGTTATTATTAGTATTAATTTTAATATGAAAAGTGTCCAGTATTCCAACATGGAGTTGGCTTATATGATACGATTTTCTGATTTAGGCATATGTAAGTTTTTTAATGCGGTTCATTATAAGGTTAGTTGACAGGTAATGGGTATCTATTATGTTGTCCCCATTAGTATTAAATTGATTGGGTTTATTGCATTCTAACATTACTGGTAACGGGTACCTATATATGCGCTTCAATTTTAAATTTGCAGTAAGATGGTTGCGTTTTACAAAGTAGTATAAGTCTGACATTAAAACATGTTTGATCCCTAGTCATACAATCGCGACATTGGTTCGATTATAAATTCGTGCATAAAACCAAAGGTCCAAGTATGTATGGCACTAATACCGTGGTAAAATAATATAATATTTGCACATATATGCGTAAAGATCATAGTTAATTAGGTAAGACACATAGCACATATTTGTGTATGCATCAAAGTACAAACACAATACACTGTGTAGTCAGTGTACGCACATACATGCATTCACGTCAAAGTAGAAATACAAAAACATTTATTATTACAGACATGAGTAATAAACATACATGCGTAGACACATATAAACCTAAATTATCTACATACGAACATAGCGGCATACATAAAAACATAACATACATACATACATTATAATCTACATAGCTACATACCAAAAGAATTTGTCAATTATCGAGATTCTTGAGTTGTTCGTCACCTAAAGAAACAAAATATAACATATGTACGTTCGTACACATACAAAACATGCATATGCACGTACCTACATACATATAAATATACAATAAACACAAGTACATGTCTGCATAAATACATAGATACAAACATGAATACGTAACATATGACATACCTAGGCAAATACAAACATAGATTCGTTAATACGGCAATACGTATAGACGTACATCACAACATAAGGTACACATATATGTACCTACATACATACACATACATACATACCTGGAGGCGCATATATGTCGTTAAACATACGTAGGTATGTACGTACCTACATGTATGTGATGTGATGTGTTTGTGCTAGTGGTATAAAAAGTAAAGGATTGTGTAACATCGTGAAAATTTCGAGTTCGAAGTATCAACTTTCCAAAGTTAAGGGACTGAAAATGTCAAATTCCAAACCTTAGGGTTTAAAATGAAAAATCTGATTTTTTTGTCTTATCGCGCTACGTGATTGACAAAAGAATAAGCCCATCGCGTACCGCGATGGAGTTTTTGACACAGCGTGACACGTGTGCCACGTGGCCACGGTGGCATCACCTGCTGCCACGTGTCACCACGTGGCAACACTGCCGCCACGTGTCGCCACGCGTTAACACGTGGCAGGTCTACGCAGAGATTCATCAGACCTATATCGCGATACGTGATAGGTCTGCCCAGGGACCCATCACGTACCGCGATGGGATCTGAAATTTTGTCTATAAATAGCAGCCATGGGGTGTTCATTCCACACATCCAAACACAGCTCTCAACTCTCTCTAACTTCTCACTAGATCCCGACAATTGTATACTCCATCCACCTCGATAAGTGTGCCATATTTCCTCGTAAAACGTGTCCCGATCCTCGAGTTTCGTGTTGACGTTTCCTCAAAGTGCGTGCCACCCTCCACCCACATACCAAAAAGGCGTTTGTTGTAATGATGATGAATCTCGTAAAGCGTGTCGACGAGTGTTGAAGTTTGGCGTTATCATTTGACGACCAAGAAGTGAAGCGGCGTTGGAGTGCTGCTCGATTTCGTAGGGTTTCCAATACGTCAATAAGGTTAGACGTAATGACAAAATATAATATAATATTATATTAAAGGCTTAAGTCTTAAGTCGAGGTTATACTCAATGCCTCGATAAAAGAAATACAAACATAACAAAGAAAAGAATAAAGAAAAGTTGTGATAGATAACATATATATTTGTGTGCAAGTATATATATATATTCTTTGTTATGAAATTATTATTTAAGTAATGAGAGTATTCTTAAATAATAAAAGAAAAGATTACGTTTCTTAGAGAAGAAGAAACGTCGGGTTTTTAATATAAACTAAAGGTTTATAATTTACTTTTAAACTAAAGGTTTTCAAGTAAAAGAAAATGAACTAAAGGTTCATTGAGGTTGAGATATAAAAATAAGACTAAAGGTCTTAAGCCGGATCGTGTATCCGACTAACAAATATTTATACTCGTACTATAGGTGCGAGATAAAGAAGGGAAAGACCCTTGGACGGTGAGTGAAGCCGATTCTAAAGCGATAAGGTGAATACGCCCCCAAACTTTTATAACTTATTTTAAAATGAGTCAAACTTGTTATATGAAATTGTTTACAAGGAACTATGTGTTCCTAAAACCGTTATAGCTAAGAGTATAAACCTAGCCCTCAGGCTGTGGTATACGTATGTCTGGATCCTTACATAGGTGGTACTACGCGATGAATGGGCACATCACACCACCCTTGGTCGTAGGACGCTCTCCTGCAGGTAGTACGACCGTTGTGTATATAAACGGGTACTTAACTAAGTCGAACGCTGAGGTGTTTGCTGAGGTGACCTAGAGTAGAGGCTCAAGTTTATAATGTGTTATTTGACTTTGTTATTTCTAAGCCACGATGGGCCGAGGCAGGCGTAGTCTCGAGGGGTAAAAAAGTAAAAGAAATTATTTTGCGTCAGCGTGTTCACCAACATTCATTGCTGACGTATTTTCTTACATTTTGCAGGTGAAAAAGATTAGCGCTTGGAAGTGTCGAAGTGCTATATGAAATCCGATGGCTCGGATCTTTTGTATTAAACTTTAAAATATAAATTGTGGTGGTTTTATAATGTAAAAACAAGTAATCTTTTGTACTTAAGTTTGGGAATCTTTTAAAATCCTAACTTTTTGTTTATGTAAATATTTACAACTTAAATCCACAAGTTTTATAAGACTTCCGCTAATATAACGTGACTCTGATTTATTTACACATGTGGTACCAACTATTGGATCACACTCCTAGGCCTAAGATGGGGGTGTGACAGATTGGAATTTTAACTTTCGCATAAGATCGTATATTAAATTTATAAAAGTGATTTCCACTAAGACTAAACACACACAAAATAGGCAAGTGTACCTATCGTATATGTAGAATAGTATTGGTAAGAACCAAGTATCGATCCATGGACACAAATATTTCTAATAATAAATCTTCGTTTTAATTCAATCGGAGGGTTTAGTCATTTTAAGGTGGTTTTTAAAACTTTTATAATATAGCATATATATATATAATATATATATATACACACACACACACACAATATAGGTGAACCAAAACAGAAATTCTAAATGAGTAATTCAATTATATGAAGGTTACCATCTAAGATCAAGAATCCACTTCATTCTTCCTTGATGATTATAATGTAAATATGTTATAAACTTCCCTTAATAACATATGATAGAATAGCCCCTCATTTCTAGGTGAACATATTCTATGACATAAAAGAAAGTAGCATGCATATTTTCAAGTCCATCCTTGCTTAATCTCATGCTACCACGAGAATGTCAATTTAAGTAGGAAAGTAGTTTAGTAAAGTCGAAAGATTATGATTGACTTCGATTTCTCAAATACCAATTCTAACAACTTCGGGTGGTTATAGTTTAGTCACACAACCTCCCCTTGGTTGATTTAATTAGGTTATAATTACACATTCCTTTAACATATGATTTCTTTAACTAGCATGATAACCTAAGCAATCATGTTAACAAGGTTATTTTAGAGTTACCAACACTAGAGAAATAGATCATAGCTTATAATATAAGGATCCATGTTTTATCTTAGATAAGTTATCAAGATATTCTTTTTACCATTTCTAGTCTCCAAGAACATGAGTGAATCATGATTTATTGTTAGTTATCAACCTTGATTTGTTGAGTTAAAGTGATAAAACATTTTTCATCAAAGGATAATTGTAATATAACCATGTATTTTACTAAACTAAATCACATATTTAAGATAATCATCAAGTAAAACAAAGCTTCTTCATAGAAATTAGATGGTAAATGGAGTTTAGCTCATAATGAGCATGGTTATGAACATCAAAAGAGATGAAGATAACAAATACATGATCAAACTAGAACAATCTAACCATATGTTGGATGAATCTTCCTACTTCAATGGTGATGGATGATGATGATGATGATAGCCTCCAATCCTTCAAACTCTTCACAAGATCTTCAATATGAGTACAACATGGGTGTTTTTATAAGTGAAAACCGTATACAACTTTCTTCAAGCACACTTGATGAATGCAACATGCTCCACTATTAATAGGCAGTCTGGAGGATTAGGCACGCCCCCGTGTCCATCTGTCCACTCACATTTAATGCTCTGTCAGATCGTACATGCTGACTCACCACGAGGGCGTGCTTCATGAGGTACGACCTCGTGTTTTTGAGTGTCTTTTATATTTTCTTTTGTCTTTTATGAAATGTGACCACGACCCCGTGTCAATCTGTCCAGTATTTTGTCTTTTTCTTGCAGATTTTTGTCTTTACTTGCACATGAAAGCATGGGCGGCGTATTCCATGAAGTATGTGGGCGTGTTTTTGCTGTTTTCTTGGGTCTTCTTTAATTTTTCTTTGGATTTTCATTCGTTTCTTCGTTTGAGGCTTGGATTTATATGAAAAATACATTTTAACATGATAAGTAGTTATTTGAACTATATTTTATGTTAGAAGTTGCAGTTTTTAAAGATTATTTAATGCTAAAAAGATGTATATATATATCAGTATGTTTAGTGAACACATAAATAAAAAAAACATATTTATTCATCAGAACTCGAATCAGTGTCATCGCTTTCATCCGAATCTCTGGTTCCATCGCTTTCATATGAATCCTCGGTCTCTTCACTTTCTTCATATTCCATAGTTTGTATATCGGGAACATCGTTAGTTTATGGAAAAACGGTTCGTATATCGGGAACATGGCTATTTGCAGTTAAAAAGAGTAAACACATATAAAAAATTTATAAACCAACAATTTAAACATAAAAAATTGTAACCCTAATGTAGTAATGAAAAGTATACAAACAATTGTAAATTAGGTAATCATATAACCAACTTAAAAAAGATGCATAGCAAAGAGTAAAAGAGGATTACTTAGAAAATATTCAAATTCAATGTCTCTTGATTAACAGAAAATATGTATTATTTGTACATAAGGGTTATAATAGTCGCTTGACATTTACTAGATTCATATACAAAAACTGTTAATTGTAAGTATATACAAATAAGCCTAGCAACCCGTTTATTAAGATATGACACTAGCAAGCAGAACGAAAATAACATATACATGCCTACATATATACAAACATACAAACAAATATACACAGATAAAGTATACATAGCGACATACAAAGAATTACCGACACGCATATATACACACCCACATCCGTACATATAAAGATACTACCTAACATACATACAAATTTACAGTTTCATTATGGATCAAACCAGTGAAAATATAGTTACTATAGAAAAATGAATAATAAAATTAAAGTTTCATCAAAATGTGAAACGTACTATGAAAGTCATTAGTCGGTGTGCTGCCTCAAGCATGATGTGTAGTTCATTCATAATCCATCGATCATGTTTAGATAATAATATGAACAATGTATATCAATTAATAATCACATTAACATGAATACATATAAAAGGATAGTATTTTACTTGTTTTGTGGAAGATAAAAGGGAAAACTACGAGATGAGGTTGATGAATTGATGGAGGCCCAAGTATCGAAGAACGTATCATGCTATATTTAGAGGCCCATGATCGTGCTTTCAAAGGTGGCCCATGAAAATGGGCATAACTTGGCCCACGAAGCTTCGTTTCAAGACCATTACCAGTCAAATCGAAGCTTGAGACGAGGAGCACATTGTGGCAAATGCCAACGGCAATTTTTCCCCTGTCTGAAGCCCAAAAAACGCCTCCTGAATAAAGTTATGGGCCTTTTTATGTTTTTTTGTCGGTTTTTGCATTTTTCTTTTGGGTTTGTGTTTGGCCCATGGAATTTTTTGGGCCCATTTCGTATTAGAAACTCTATTTATATTCAACTAGTGTATTACCCGGCGCGTTGCGCCGGGGCATTTCAGTAAAATCCATACGGTAGTAAAACTCAATCGTCATTGGTCTGTTTTGAGACGGTAAGTCGACGCGAATTCGGTCAGTTTTGGTTACGTGAGTTATGGTATTGAAACTAAAACAAAAAAAAAACAATAAAAGAACTAAGGTGGGCCAATTGGGTGACGTCGGTCACTAAAACACGGATGTTGGTAGAACCCGAGCTTTTTCGTTTCGGTTGGAGGTGAGTCTACACAAATATGGTCGGATCGCGCGACATTCGTTAAAGCACCGAAACCAATACCAAAGGATAAAAACAAAGGTCGGTTTTGGAAGCATAACAAAAGTAATAAAAACGACCGTACTCCAATGCTAAAAGACAACGATTTTCACATATACGAAAACATAATAACAAACTGAAAAAAACCCATGTCTGCTCCATCAAAGTCAAAGTAAAAGAAAAGGAAAAAAGAGCAATGTTTACACTGATGGTCAGGGTCAAAGTTAAAAAAAAAACCAACAATGTTTGTACCATCAGAGACTCGAACTTGGGCTCCAATCATAGACCTTACACTTAGCCTTATCATGACAACCATCTAGCCAACACCATATATCATGCAGAGAAAGACAAAACCATTGCTATATATACAAAAAATAAAACAACACTTTTGTGGCACCAAACTTCTCAATTATACTAATTAGATAATTTATGTAATTTGAAGAATCATACTTGAATTTTGATAATAAATATTTTTCACTTCAATTTCCCCTTGACCTTTTGGTGAGATTTGGGAGTTTGAGAAGTTCATCACAAGTATTCATTGAATCAACGTGGTAGATCTTTGTTATCGTTTTTACCGCTGCATCATGAATGAAGGAAAATGAAGAGTTTTATACTGATATTAATCCAAATATAGCTATTTTTTCAGTTAAGCATCTAACAATTAATGAATTTGATCTTTCATTAAAAAAAATTAAGTCAATGACATACTGATATACTTAAACAACTGTGAATTCCAAACAAATCGACCAAAAAATATAATCGAATACACCTTAATTGCCTAGTAATTGATAATCTCATATAGAAATCAGCATCAGGTTGTGCAATAATATCGAATTTGTTATACTAAAAAACTAATCGCTAAATCTAAAAATATACCAGAAGAATTTTTACTATTGAAGATGACATAAAAGAATTTAATGATAGCTAAGATTGCTGCTAACGAATCGATGTATCATGCTATTATAAATTGCTTTGAATACTGAATTCCTCAAACTCGAACTCGATTTAGGGCAACCAAACATTAGGTTGGATAGCTGGTTGGTGAATATTGCAATCTAATTAGACATGTTCGAATAAAAAATAACCTGCAATGGAGATTGATTTCGAGATGGTGATG
>NW_027498028.1:0-119156 GCF_021521415.1 Bidens hawaiensis
GAAACATTACTTTGAGCATAATTTTACTTGGAATATTTTCAAAGAAAGTATTCCACTCAAGCCAAACTTTAATCTTCATGATTATTCTAAACTTTGCTCGAAACAATCCCACGAGTAAACAAGTTCTTGCTCGATTCTCTTCAATCTTTGACTTAGTCTTATTTGAACAAACTAAGTATACCTGGGTACTGTAGCTTGCTCGAGATTGAACTTTGCTGGAGTAACACTTAGAATAATTTCCATTAACTCCCTACTAGCATACTTGAGATCCACAATTATTTTATCCTTGCTCAACCCACCATGTTACTCGCGAACTTGGTTTAAGCTTAGATATGTCAAGGGTATGCTTAGTAGAAACCTTACTTGATAGTAGAACTAATCTTGCTCGACGAAGTGTAGTTTGTTCGAAAACTAACACTTAGAAGATGTTTAGAAGATTATCCTGCTCGGATAGGATATCTTTCTCGAGGAAGCAAAAACCTTTCTCATAATGTTTGAGCTTGCTCGAGTTCCATACTTAGCATTTTCTGGGGAGGTTAAGAAGACTCCAATCTTTCCTTATCTATCCTTTAGACCCAAAAATTTCTCCCTTTATTGGAACAAACTCAGATGCACCAAAAACACCTGGATTACATACACTTGTTTGAAAATACACATCAAATCCTAAACAATATATTACATTGGATAAAAGGAAATGACTACAATTCAAAATTATGCCTCATGGGCATTACACATCAAATCAAAATTAAATTTAAATCAAATTCAAAAACATAAAAGTACAAGAACCTAAGGATAGTCTTCAAAATCGGTTTCCAGCATTTCATTTTTGATTTTCTTTGTTCATTATGTTTATTTTGTAATTTCTGACAACTGATGCCCTGGAAACACAAAGAGTTCTTGATAAAAAAGATGGTCTTCAGACAAGTCCCATTCTCTAATGTGCATTAGGTCAGGAATATGTAAGTATTGCGGTTTAGAGTCATTTTGTATCACAACCAAGAGAATACCATTAGAATTCAGAAAATGAAAACTTCTTGTCTTTTCATCATATTTTATTTCTGTAAGTCTTCCATCTTTCTGAACTTTCACATTTAGCTCATTTGTCTTTTCATACTTTATGTTCCACTTTGGCCTGCTTGGAGAAGCTTTGAGACAATCAACTCAAGTCTTTACTTAGTCTTCTTTTCTTGTTGAATATAGGGAAAGTAGTTCTAAACTATTCTCTCAAGTATTTGGAGAGTTCATTATGTTGAGCCCTCACAAATCTGCGCCTCTTGCTGATAGTCATACAATTTCATTTGAGCAAGTTTGGAGAGTTGTTCCACAGAGAAATCTCTGAAAGTCATCTTAAAAACAATAGTCTAGCTCTTCCACTCTTCATAATAATCTTTATAAAAACCAGTCTTAGGATCATAGAACGCATCCTTTGGCGTATCTTCATTTGTTTATGGACTTTGTTCTCTCCTAATAGCATATCTGGTTAGTGGAATAACAAGTCTTGAACTTGAGGGTCTTGATGATCCTGGCAGTTTAGAAATAAATCCTGCTCTTTGTCTAGCCAAATGGTATTCTTTATGTTCCTCGGGAGTGTTTGTAGGTTTTACCCATTATCTTCTTTGCTTGTTCCTCCAACTCAAGATCAAGCTCATACATTCTTTTAATTTCATACTTTGTTTTTTCTTATCAGTTGTTATAATTTTTGGCCCTTTCAATCAAATGTTTACCATTTCCATTGTCTCTTCATCATGATCACGAGTAAATTGGTATCTCCTCCTCTTCTTTCTTTTCTTCACCAGAATCCTTAACTTCCTTTCATTTTTATTTTTCTTTCAATAACTGCTTCAAAGAAGAAGGTTTAGACCTCTTGAGGAGGAGTTAGTTCAATATTTCTCAGTTCCTCTCTATACGTCTTCAATTCTATGTCATAAATCTTTTTCATTTGAGTCCTAGACAGTTTGTTAATTTTAGCATCCTCAAACTCCTCCACTACTAAACAATCTTTTCAAAAGATTAACCTTGTCATCAGTAAACACGTGCTCTTCCACCTCCTTTTTCTTTTCAGGTCTTTTCTTCTTAGGCATTGGAGGTTTTGATGAAAAAGATTTAGCAAGTGATACTCTCCTTTGAATTTCTTTGTGTTGTTGGGAGGTGACCTTTTCTTCATTTAATATTTTTTCTTGTAATCTTTTGGAATGCATCCTCAATCTCTCTTTTAGTCATTAATTCAAAAGATTCATAAGGATATCCTTGATCAACAAGGTGTCCCTTTTTCCCTCCATACATTTTCAACACATTCTCTCTCTTCTTAGCTTCAGCCTTAATCTCATCTTCTTTCAGTTTCGCTTCCAACTCTCTTTTTCAATTCTTTATCATGCAATAATTCACAACGTTTTTTCAATTTTTTTCAGCAACAATCTTTCAATGTGAGTTTTGATCATAGTTGTAGCTTCTTAGAAACTCTTTTTGTCAATCAAGGAGTATTATCTTTGAAGTGTTTATCCTTTCTACCTCTTTCCTCTTCTCATCGAACTTCTTCTTATTCTTCTTCACAAGATAATCAAGATCTTTATCATTCAAATCATTGATTTTCTTCGTAAGTCATGCCATGATTTTAAAAGAGTTTGAAATTCTTGGATCTCCCTTTTTGGTCTCTTCCATTCTCCTTGTACTTATATGGTCTTCATTAAATCTGATCTGAGGAGACAAAGTTCTTGTAGATTCAACTTCAGGCTCATTTTCCTAGTCATCATCATCTAAATCATCAGACAGGTCATCAAGGGCACTGATTTGAGGTTCAACATTTTGTACATCCTCAGTCCCTTCTTCATAATTGTCCAAGTACAATGTGCACACACATAAATTCATAACCAGGTCTAAAATGCCTTATAGGTGTAGGGTTTTTGTGGTTCACTAAGGTGGTGTTTTGTTTTTCATTAAAAGCATTTCCCCATCTCTTTTGTCTGCGCCGCGCAAACCACACGCAGACGTTGTGCTCTACAGTGTGTTTGTTTTTTAGAAGACATTTCATTAAAAAAATGTCTGCGCGTCCTCTACTCCTAGAAGACTTGCACCTATCACTTCTGACCTCTTCTCCTCTTTTTCTTTTTTCATTATCAGCATAACAAAAAACTCCTCCACCCTAGCTCTCCTCATTCTCCTCTCCAACCCTAGCTCGCCTCCTCCACCCTCACCGCCCGCCACCGACCTCTACTCCTCCACCGCCGTCGGCTTCTCTCTCTTCAAAGATTAGCCGACGCCGGCCTGTCTCTCTTTTTCCAACAAAGATCCGCCAGCTTCTCTCTCTCTCTCTCTCCAACAAATAGCCCTCCACCCCTCTCTCTCTCTCCAACAGGTTTGCTTCTCTCTCTCCCTCTCATGCTATAATCTAATTACCTTTTGTTTTAAATTCATAAGAGATTTTGTTAGATTGTTAAAGTTTTAGATTGTTAGATTTTGTTAGTTTTTTGTTAACTTGTTAGATTGTTAAAGTTTTAATCTTTGTTAATTGTTAAAGTTTTTTGTTAATTTTGTTAGATTGTTATTAGTTTGTAGAAAGTTTAGGTTTGATGAATATTTTTATTAGTTTGTTGTTGAATAAAATTTGTAGATAGTTTAGGTTTGATGAATATTATTATTAGTTTGTTGTTGAATAAAGTTTGTAGTTTTTTGTTAATTGTTAAAGTTTTTTGTTAATTTTTTTAGATCTTTATTAGTTTGTAGAAAGTTTAGGTTTGATGAATATTGTTAGTAGTTTGTTGTTGAATAAAGTTTGTAGAAAGTTTAGGTTTATTGAATATTATTATTATTTTATTGTTAAAGTTTGTAGAAAGTTTAGGTTCGATGAATAAAAGAAACCTTACCCATAAGCACATTAGACGCCGTAATATTTATGATTGTTTCACCAGAACTGCGGTTACTGATCCTCTTCCGGCGAAATTAAATTTCATCCGGTGACATCAAGTACTAGAAGACGCTCCCTCTCCCTTGGTCAGTTCATCACCAAAATATTAAGACACGTTCACTCCATTCATACGGAGGCTTCTTTATCTATTCAAGATTTAAATCCATTCATCTGATTGATGCTAATTTCAAAGTCCTTTTTTGTAGGTTACTCCTGTATTCATGTTTGCTTGATTGTTAATTCAGTACGACATCCAGGGATTTACCGATGAAAAACGAGCTATTATGGAAAAGAAGCCCCCCCAGGTTCTATTTCTTTTCGGCAATTTCTCTTTCATACACAGATCGATTAAGTTCTTGTATGTGTTCCTTTGTCAATTTCTCCTTTGATTTGTTTTTTTTATTTCCGTTTATCTATTGTTACTTTTGTGACATTAGGATTTTATTTACCCCCAAGACAGCAACATTTAATTTTTTTTTCCTGGGGTGCATCGATGAATATCTATAACTCACAAGCTCTCTTTGGTAAGTAAATCAATGATCAGGTAATATTTTTAATACTTGAACTACATGTTTCTTTTGGTTGTCATTTGTGTTTATCTCATGTATTTTGATAAGTATGTCTTTTCAAGAGTCAAATTTGTTGTGTTATTTTAAATGTACATATTATATTTTCTGGTTGCTTTGTCATATGTCCGTCTAGGGAAGAAGCAAGTAGACAAGGCTGTTGATGCGTTTCATAATAAGATAACTCTGCCAGGTGTAATTAACTAATTATTATTCTGATCTTTAGTTGTTGGTAAGGAGATATATGTAATGCATTACTGTTGGTGTATAGAAAATTGGGTTGCAAAGAAATAGGATATGACAACTCCATTAATATCAAATTAACAAAATTTTCTATCTCGGGAAATCAATGTAAATATTAACAATTTCTATGTTTAGGATGTCCTGTTAAATTGCTAAGTTTTGTGTATCATTAAGATGTCCAACCTTATGGTACCTGTGTGATGATTTTTTTTGGTCATTGTTAATAGAATTTTGAATTAACAGGACACATTTTAATTAATACATGCCGAATCAAATTTCCAACTTTCATGAGATAAAAGAACAATAGTTGGCATTCAAACCAAGAAGTCAAAATGCTTGTGGTCAAACTTTTTGTGATACATTTTGATGATATTTTATAATAGTTTATAATAAATTGACTACTCTTTTTTGTTTAACATTGAAATGCTTGTATAGCCAAACTTTGACTTTCATGCAAACTTAGATCATTCAAACATGTGGTGAGTCCTTTTATATCTGTTTTTTTTTATTATTATTAGTTTTGAACACGGTCCTTGACTCGTAATTTTATAATATTGAAGCCAATAATTTGACTTAATAGGTGAATGTTGCAAGTGTTTCGATGGCTTATGAGTCTCCGGTCAAAACCGAGAACATCGTTATCTTTGGATTCCTTATTTCACAGGTATCTTGATTTTTATTTGTAGCTATGATTTATATGTTTATTTATTAGTTATTATGTTGGTTAACTTGTAAACTCAATTTCTAGCATTAGAATATATATAGCGCTTGCGGAATATGGCAAATATATTGCGGATTATGCTGCAAATGTTTTCCAAGGTACATTTACTCAACTATAAAGCACTTGTGGAATATGTATCATTGCATACAACTGCTACTTACTCTGCTACATTCGTACATACTTGTATCATTGCATTGAAGGCTGCTTTTGAAGTGTAATTAAATAATAATTAAAAAGCGTATGCATTACCACAAATTGTGAATCTAATATTGGATGTTCGTCCCACATTTTAACAATATTTGTTTTTAACATTTAACTTTATTCAGCCAATATTTCAGTTGCAGCAACAACACAGGGCACGGTACTCCATCTTACACAAATTCGAGGTTAGTGTTTCAGCACTTGGTTTTCTACAAATTACATGCGTAATGTTACCGATGTTTTGTTTGGTGTTCTCAAATGCCACATGGCTATGATGATGAGTTTGAATATCAACAAAGTTGAGGTTTTTACAAGTCTTTGGTTGGCAACCGAGATGGTCGTGTGTTTAACTTCGTTGTCACATGGCAACAGGTTAACATGTCTATAGGTAATCCAGCCCAAAATTGGTATTTTGTTTCTGTCTTTGATTGATATTGTGAATAGGGATTTAAAGGTGGAACCGACCTGAGTTTGAGCGGTACATGGACTTTGATTTTGGGATTGGGATTGGGATATTTCATAATATCTGCACTTGCATCAGCATCAACCAAACAAACACAACCGAATCATGCGCGTGTTTGTTTAACTTAACCGTACAGATGATCGGTGACTATTAAATGAACGGTGTTTTTTATTCGTGTTCATTCATTAAGAAAATGTATGTGTTCATCTATGTCTATTCGTTAACAATTTAAATGAACGGTTCATGAGTTCAACGACCGAACATACATGAACATAAGAGTCATAGACGTATCTAAAAAGTTATTAAAACTAGAGTGAGTTGTATAGCAGACTAAAGTGAAAGTACTTTTTATCCCCAATGGCTTGTGGGTTGGTTGCAACCTACAATCGTAAGCAACAATGCGCCCACTGTGGTGATTAAACCAATGGTGCTCTGATACGTGCCCAACAATTAATGAGAATTTGTAGGAGAACATGTAGCGGGGAGTTAAGCGAATAACCGTCATTAGAAGCAGTATTAATAGATTGTTTGTGGTTTATTCAGATGTCGAATGTTTATTTATCAAAATTAGGGTTTGTTACCTTTGTTTGGAGATCAAGCCTATCTCGAATGTGGCTAATTATCTTAATTTAAGCAATTTAAATTTCTGGTTTCTATCAATGGTTCCATTGCCGGGAAATCGGATGACGCCTACAACCCGGAATCTTGCAGATCAATTAGCAACCATTGCATCACAATTAGACGCCATTCTTGCATCTTTGAGGGACGATGTTGATGAAATAAAAATCCGGGTGATCGGAGATGGTTGTAACAGTGAAGATTCAGACGGTGATTTGAAGACAATGGCGGAGGAACCGCAAGGGTTCGAGCATGACCCTCTTCACGTACCACTGTTAGATATAGTCCATGAAGAAAATCTGGATGACAACTCTATTGTTGACAAAGATAGGTTTGAGCATGTTTTAGATGTCCAATTAAAGACCGAAAATCGATCTGAGCGTGCTTTGGATGTTCAATTGAAGATCAAAGATCAGTCTAAGCATGTATTGGGTTGTCAATTGAAGACCAGAGATGTTGTGATTGAAGACGGTGTTCAATTGAAGATAAAAGATGGGGTTCAATTGAAGATGGAAGATGATGTTCAATTAAAATTTGGAGATGATATTCAAAAGCACGGTGAACTGAAAAGTGGAGATGAAGATGGGGTTCAAGTCCCAGTAACGACTTTAGTTTTTCTATCAATTACTAAAGATTGGAAAATTTATCCTCAACTTCATTCAGTTAAAGCCGGTTTCTGGGTCCAAGAAATCGGCGAAGCTACAACAGAATGGCTTATTGCTTGGAACAGTCAACAATTAATGGATTATCGACTTGAGGACAAGTCGTTTTACCGTGCGGGATGTATTGATACGTGCCCAACAATTAATGAGAGTTTGTAGGAGAACATGTAGTGGGAAGTTAAGCGAATAACCGTCATTAGAAGCAGTATTAATAGATTGTTTGTTGTTTATTCAGATGTCGAATGTTTATTTATCAAAATTAGGGTTTGTTTCCTTTGTTTGGAGATCAAGCCAATCTCAAATGTGGCTAATTATCTTAATTTAAGCAATTTAAATTTCTGGTTTCTACCATGCTCTCTCTAGACCAAGATGATAACTCTAATAGTTGGGCGAGATACTCATCAGGTAACCCTTTATTTCTCCGGTAACCATTTATTGTCGGTGGTCAATAATCATTATGTAATCAATTATCAGTTTCCTCAATTTAGGTCACATCGACGTTACAAGTGATGTTGGCTGACCTTCAATTGCAGTCAATTATCAGTTTTCTCTTAAGAATCTACACCCCTTCAATTCGCCTGACATCGATGTTACAAGTGATTTTTGTTATATTTTATCCACTTTCTTAAGCCGATATATGATTTAGTTTAAAATTGTTACTTTTTCTTTTTATCGATTTGCAAGTGCGGTAGCTAATGTCTGAATTAAATGAAATTCTGACTCATGAAACCGTTGATGAGAGGGCATTTCTAAACAACAACGTTTTTTGGTGTGTTTGTGGGACTGGCATTGCATTTCTCGTAAGCACATCAAAATTTAAGTATTAATAATGTTTATATATGATTTTGCAAATATTTTGTTAAACTATTAACATGTCAAATAATCATGCAAATTAGTTTGCATGATAAAAGAAAGGAAATCCTATATCACGTGGGCATGGTTTCTAACATGATTCAAAGTACTTCCTATAGTACCAATGAGAGTTCAATTTTCAAACTGAATAATTTAGCTTCAATACGCAAGTTGTTAACTTTAATTTTCAAAACATGGTTTTCAATTATGAAGGCATTTTAAACTGTTAAAAGGCCCTTCATTTTAGTTCTTCAAATACACTAAGAACAGACTGTCTTACCCTTGTCATGTTAAAGCCTTGACGAATAACGATTGAATTTTGAGTAAGTTTAATTTATAAATTTAAATTATAGTTTCTTGCAGGTGTTAACAATGTTATCTGATGGAGTTGGCTTGAATTTGGCTGCATCTTCTAATGTATTTTTAATTGTATGTAACCATGTTGAATTTTTTACTTTGTTTTGTTTATGTTTCTTGATTTGTGAGTGTATTAAACTACAGCATTAGAATGTAATAAACTAATGACCTACTTGTAATTAGTGTAAAAGTATCCAAAATTTTATTGTAGGCTGCAGGAGATGCAAGGACCTTTAGAGAAGCAAAAGACAACTTGGCGAAGCTTGTTGAAGACTTGACATGGAGATTAGACTTTGAAAGGCATTTGAGGGTAATGTTTTGTGTCCAACAAATAGATGCATGTTATCATTAGTAAAATATTGATATTCTAAAAAGCTTGGAAAAAAAACCTTAGTTTTTATGATAATGATGTTAGATAAATTGATAATTTTTTGTATCGGAACTTATACTGACATCAAATTTGGCTATACCAAGTGACGCTACCATAACAAATCAAACCCTTACCGACCGAATCCTCGTTGTGTCTCCCGCCTCAACGCGCGGGCATCTTTACTAGTTGTTATTAGTTTGTTGTTGAATAAAGTTTGTAGAAAGTTTAGGTTTGATGAATATTGTTTTTAGTTTGTTGTTGAATAAAGTTTGTAAGAAAATTTAGGGTCGATGAATTGTTGTTTTAATAGAATTGTTGTTTCTTGTTAGTTGATCATAAAAATAGGGGAGAAACAACAATGGTCGATTGAGCATCTAAAATGTTTATTAGAAATTTGCATTGAAGAGAGAAACACCGTGGGTAAAAAATGGTTGATTTTGCACAAAGACTCATGGGTTAAGTTAAGAAGTGTTCTTAAGGAAAATTTTGGGTTGAATTTGACTCAAAAACAAGTGAAAAACATTTATGATTATCTTAAAGCCATATGCGTAGGATGGGTGTATTTGAAAAACAAAACCGGCAACATATACAATCCTCAAACAAATACGTTTACCTTAACGGACGAGGAATGGGAAGAATTTAAGAAGGTATGTTAATATATTTTTATTCTTTAACATCTACCTCTACCTTAAGGTCCACCCCTAGTTTATTTTTTAACATCTACCATTATTTTTTCAGGGGCATCCGAAAGCTGCATCATTAAAAACAACTCCATTAGCATTTCTGGAACTGTGTGCACAACTGTTTGATGGTAATACCGCCACTGGAATCGCAAGTGGACCTCAACCCAAACATCAGTGGTTGGATCGAACCTCAACCCAAACATCAATGGTTGGATCATCCTCTTGCCATCAGCTCCAACTGGTCCAACCACTTATGATTATGGACAACATTTTTCACGACACAGAAGATGATGCCGGCACTAATCCTACTACCGGGCCTACTACTGAGCCTACTCCTGAGCCTACCCCCCGAAAGGGCTAAAACCTCAAAATTATCATCATCTGTCACTCTTGAGGATTTAGCACTTGAAATGCAAAATGCTTTGCGACATTTGACTACAGAAAACCTCAAAAAAAACGCCCAACAGATACAACAGTTATTGATGTTAAAAATTCGAGACGTGCATTAACCAATAAAGAAAAATTTAATTATGCACATGTAAAACTTCGAAACGTCATTGAGCGTGCTTTTGGTGTCTTGAAAGCAAGATTCCCTATATTGAAGAGGATGGCACCATTTTCATTGGAAACACAAAGGAACGTTATCGTTGCATGTTTCGCGGTACATAATTTTATTAAGAAACAGGGTTTGGACGATGAGTTGTTTACACAATACGATCAACCCGATGTGTCGTTTAGAAATAGTCGTGGGCACATTGATGCTGATGAAGACGAGGTTGAAGCACTTGGCACTGCATCAGATCGGGAATATATGACAGTTTTGTTGAGCAGTTAATGCAAAGTACGGAGTAAATGATTTAAAAAATGTTTGTGGTATTATGAATATTATTTTAGTTTTGTTGACTATTATTTAAATTTTGATGTTGAAGACCTTTTTTATTTAAGTTTTAGTTTATTCAAATTTCAGTTTATTTTAGCAGTCTGCAGATGTTAAAAAACAAACAGTCTTCTTGTTGCAGACTGCAGAGGTTTGGTCTACCTCTTCTGCTACAGATGTTTGCAGATGTGGTCCGCAGACTGCATACATTTTACCTCTGAAAAGTAAGCAACACCTAACTGATTCATCATCATCACTTTTCTTTTGATTTCCAATATTCAGACATAAGCTGCCTTAGAGGTACAAACTCAATGGGTTCTTCATTCTAAGTTTTATTTTGATAGACTTAGAAGTAGTAGTCTTCTTTCTTTTTCTTTCATATTGAACAACATTCTCTGGTCATTCTTTAATATACTTGATTACCCTTGCAATGATTTCATCAAGATTTTATTTTGCAGTTTGTTCAAGATCAACATTTTCATCAATCCTTTCATTTTGATCATCTCCTTCCTTCAAAACAAGAAGAGATTCCAAGATTTCTTGAGAAATTTCTTCCTCATTTTCATTATCAGCTTCCTCTCTCAACTTCTTGTCAATCTCAATTTGTTCAAGAAGAAAATTGTAGTCATCAACTTATTCAGTTATCATATGACTGATGAATTCTCCCTCATACATCTCCTTCAAACATCAACACAGTTTTCCCTTTGTTCCTCATATTCTCTTGATCTTCAACACTTTATTCATTATGCTCTTGATAAGTTCCAACTTCATTTACAACCGGCGGTGTTATTATATCATCAACATAGTCTTGTATTTCAGCATCCACTCCGGCTTCCATATCTTCATATTCAATAGACTTAGAAGTCTCTTCTTGTTCCTCCATAACCTCTATATCATTTACATTAATATCAATTGATACATCTTCCAATATTTCCTTATATTCATCAGACACACACTCAAACAATATATTTAGAGCATTCTCCCATGTTTTGATGCATATGAGGTCTTCTCAACCTCAGGCTGTTGTGTTTTAAGGGTTTGAATCTCATTTAAGGTTTTCTCCAACTCTTCTTCCAACTTCCTATTTTTGATCTTAAGACCAGTATTTCCAAGAGAAGTTTAAAATTTTTGTATAGAAGGGCATTGTAAGCATTGGTTGTTTCAGGTGAATTGAATGAGTTAGGGAATGGTATGGTGAATAGG
Source organism: Bidens hawaiensis (assembly GCF_021521415.1). Taxonomy (NCBI): domain Eukaryota; kingdom Viridiplantae; phylum Streptophyta; class Magnoliopsida; order Asterales; family Asteraceae; genus Bidens; species Bidens hawaiensis. The sequence continues at coordinate 11,718 of NW_027498028.1, forward strand.
AAAAAGGTTCAGGGCTGGGTTGTATATGTGAGGTATGTGGGGAATAATGATAAGTTTCATGGATAGGGGACTGGGTTTTAGGTTGAGTTTGGGTTGTATGCGTTTCTTGAAAGTTTGGTGAGTTTGGGGGTGAAGATTGGTCAGATGGTTCATTGAATGGTGAGTTTGGTTGAGATAGGATGGGAGAATCAGGTTGGTGGTTAAGTTCCCAATAATAATGACTTAGAAAGTTCCTATAAGCATATAACATACTTGAAACACCTAAATCATCAAGTTTGCTCGTATTCTATCTAACTATGCTCGAATACAAATATAAGGTATCATAAACACTCGACTTTTCTCGAATGTATAATCAGTATGCTCGAAAGAACAAAGTACGCTCACATTACACAAAGTATACTCAAAATACAAAGAATACTCGAAATACACAAAGTATACTCAAAACACTTAAGATAGTCAAGTAAGAACACAAGTATACTCGAATACACTTGAAACATAAAAATCATGCTAGGATAGCAAAATATGCAAAAATATAACAGTTTTGCATAGAAACACACAAAGACAAAGAAGCTTACTTAAAATTTGACTCAAACATATAAGTAAATGAACTTTTGACAATTTGGTGATTTAAAGCTTATTCATCTTGATGAAATGAGATTAGGGATGGTAATGGGTCGGGTTTGGGTCGGGTTTAGGTATTCCCAAACCCATACCCGGTTATTAAGGTCCATCCCAAACCCGTCTCAAACTCGTCGGGTTTTAATCTGGTAATTACCCGTCGGGTTTCGGGTTTTCCCATCGGGTTTCCGGTTTCCTATTGGGTTTTGATAAAATACCCGCTGGGTGTCGGGTTTTGACAAAATATAACTAATCGATTACAAATATGGCTACCATAATGATAAAATATTTCAAGTAATTAACATAAACAAGTTTTGACAAATAATATATTTGGAATATAGTATATATATATATATATATATATATATATATATATATATATATAAATAATATAATAAGCTATATCGGGTACATCGGGTATATAATCGGATAAATGGGTTTATATTATCGGGTAATAGGGTCGGGTAATCAGGTATATTAGATATCCCAAACCCGTCCAAAACCCGTGAAAAATTTTAAAACTAATCCCAAACCCGTCCCAAACCCTAATGGTTCGGGTATTACCCGTCCCATTTATGTCGGGGTTCGGGTTTTCCCATCGGGTTCGGGTTTCATTGTCATCCCTAAATGAGATCAAATTTTAGTTTAATCAAACAAAACACGTTTTTGTAAAGATCTCAACATGGTATCATATTGACTAAGTCGCTTCACACTATTTTATTATCAACATAATTATGACATATTAGGCCGGTTAATAGCAGACATTTCTTAACTTAGTATGAATTTCATTGCATCAGTGATATGATTAAAGTTTAAGCAGGTATTTCTTAACTTTATTTTATATAAGCCGAAAGCGTATAAGTTACGCGCAATTGGTCGAAATTTCACACAACAAACTACAAACTAAACACATAATCATTTAGCATGTAATTTCACACATATAATATTATAAACAAATGCTTGAGGTATTTTTTGTATAAAATAACTAATAGCATGTTAAGCGAGCATAATGTACAAAATTGTGTAACACATAAAATCATATAGCACATAACATGAATTATTTAAATATATGTGATTCGACATTAATCACCAATGCGTACTGACGGACTCATGTGTGTGACTCGTTATTGACTCGTGTAAATGTTATGCATGACGTGTAAGATAACGGTGTGTGAAAGTGCGAAGTGTCACAACAGGGTTGCAAATTGCAAGGTTATAATTGTCTTTTCACAATAAACAAACTTTGGATTCACGGCGGGGCCCGATTGCAAAAATGGACCACCACACTTGCCTTACGAAATAACTGCTACAGGATTAAAAGCTGTGTTTTAAATTTCATCATATTAACCATAACTGCAGTTAAGTCCATAAACTTATATAGTGTGAGGGCTAATTTGCAATTCTCTCTATATAAATAAATCAGAATTCACCTAAATCAGAAGTCTCTCTTCTCTGCCCATCCATCCATCCATCTACCGTTTTCGTGTTCATCCTCCGGCAAACCACTTTCCGAATGGGGCTTCTCTCTTGGTTTAAAGGCAACAAGGAACCTGCTTCAACTTTAACAACCAATAATCATAAACCCACGGACAAAGCACCTGTGGACATGAACGGCGCTGTCGAAGTCTCTCGACCTGCGTCTAACGTTGACGTCACCGTCTTCGAATTCGGGTCTGTTGCTGCCTCATCTGATAAGGTAACTCTCGCCGGCTACTGCCCTGTCTCCGACGACCTCGAGCCTTGCCGTTGGGAGATTCTTCCCGCCGCCGGCTCCGACGCACCGCAATTTCGCGTCGTCTTTTGATGGATGGATGGGAATTGTTATTTCTTGCTTCTTTATAAGTTATGTCTTCAGTTTTACAAAAGACTTTTGTTTAATCAAACCCTAGTTATTATGTGGCATGCTTATTGTTATTATTGTTCACATGATGGTGTTCTTGAATAATTTTAGATTTGGAGTTAAATTGTTCGGATGTAGGATGCTCTGTTTGTTTGGATTGATTTGTTCGCAATTGAAATCTTTTCATCCATAACCGAATTGAATTCAACCGAAATTGATTCGATTCTGAGAAATCCTAGTGTCTTTTTTTTCTTTTTAGTTACTGATATGGTTAAGTTATGGGAGTTTTTTGGTTTTTCGTTATTTTTTCCACACCCCTAATTAGGAGTGATTAAGAACACCAGAGACACAAACGTATTAAGAATTATGCTTTGGGCTTTGGGAAGATGACATCCAAATACTTTTTAACTTGTTCTGATCAGATTAGTTATGGTTGAAGATATATAGGCATTTTGCTCCAAATTAAAATTTTTTTCCCTTTCTGTTAATGCCAAAATGTTGCTGTTATGTTGCTTTAATATTGATTAGTATTATTAATTCGTCATTGACGGGTTTTGGCAACCAACAGGTAAATGAATTGCTGGTAATTTTAGAACTTTATAGTCTGGATGATTAGTTGGGTAATTATCTTCAAGGCTTCTTTTTTCATTGTGTTGATTCGCTTTTTGGTTACTATGGTGTCTTTTTATCTCTCGACTTTTTACCTTTTAAACTCTAATCGACTTAAGAAGTGGCTTACATATAAGTTATGGCATGTATAAGAAGTGGTTCATGAATAAGAAGGAATTTGGGTTTGCCTAAAGTCATTCGTCTTGATAATATGCTGCCACTATCTCTCAATGGATTAAAAGTCATGTGAGTTTAAATTTAACATTAACTTCTAATCAGATGTTCCATGACTGCCATATGGTTCTTCATGCAACTACTTTACCCATTTGGGTATAAACAGAATTTGCAATCTGGAATTTGGGTGACGTGCTATTTGCATGAGTTATATTAGTTTATAGTGAGGAATCGAATTGAACAGTGAAGAGGTAGGTCCCAGCAGAGCCCAGTTGGACCCGCAAGACTCACCTCAAAGAGGGACGTCTGCGCAGTTGAAACCGCAAGACTCACCTTCAACAGGGACGTCTGCGCAAAGGCTAAACTTGCAAGACTCACCTTGAAGAGAGACGTCTGCGCAGAAACCAACTGGATCCGCAGGACCCACCATGCTCAGAGACGTGACGTCCTTACGCGCAGTACGCAAGCTGTTCCCGCAGGAAAAGCCTCCCAATGGTCGACGTACTCCGCCTGTTCCCGCAGTAACGGTACTAGCCATCAGGGAAGGCTACCCGCACAGCAAGGCTACACGCACAAGGCACTTAACTCTTAAATAATTCAGTAATGTCACTGAGCAAGCCGGGAACACTCCCGCCCAAAGGCGGGAATACTCCCGCCCAAATGAGCCAGTCCGTATGCTTCTGGAAGATCTTTTGTACTATACCTACCAAGGTATGGACAAAATAGACAAGATCTGACCAAAGCAGCCCATGAACCAATCACAGGGTGACAGCTCTCCGACAACAGTACGAGGAGGAGCATGCTCTAGTACTGTTTGTCACTATTAGCCGCTGCTTACTCACCAACCCTTGTCGTGGCACGCACATAGCCTGCAGTTGGTGGAAAGGGAACAGTACACAGCCGGCCTTGTCACTATCAGTCGCTGCCTACCCACCAACCAGCATGGCACGTGCATAGCCCATAGTTGGTAGAACAGGAATATTATACAGCTGGCTGTACCTGCTTGGAAACCTACCTTCGGCTATAAATACTCCAACACCTTGGAACGGTATGATCATCTTGTATCTTACCTTCACTAGCTATTTCTCTCAATATACACTTATATTCAGAGCAATCTAGTCTGATTCTCACGCCGGAGGGTGGTCACAAGGAGGAACCCCCCCTTCTCAGTGACGAGCTCACGGTGTCTGTTTTGCAGGTCATCTGAAGAACATCCTTCTTTGCCGGACCTAACCCTCGTGGGAAACATTACTTAACCCCCAGATTATCCATAATCTACTCGGGGTCACCTAGTGTTTCTTCATTGGCGCCATCCGTGCATAAAAGCTAGAACTACTTTTTCAGTTTTTTCAAAACCTCTGAAAAGATGGTTAACGATACTCCGGTCCCAAGGCCAGTGAGTGACCAAGAAACCCCGGTAATCACAACCCCAGCTACTGGGGGGAACACCGGCGGTCACACAAATTTTACGAACACTACCCCGGGTAGGAATCCGACACCGACGCGAACCCTCGCCATAGGGCGAAAGGGAAGCGTAAGGAAACGGACTTCCAACCAAGAAGGAATTTCGGAGAAACCTTCAAACCAAGGAACGCGGGGGGAAACCCAGGCGACTTCTCCAAAACCTTTAGACCAACTGCTGCAAATGCGGGAACATCCAAGTTTGCAATGGACATTGCGGAAGCAATCGCTCCGAGAAGTGCCAAACAGATGTCCAACATCGGCACTTATGATGGTCTATCCGACCCAGATGATCACTTGAACAGATTCATAGCGGGGGCAACCGTCAGTAACTGGACGGAACCCACGTGGTGTTATATGTTCCAGATGACGCTGGTTGGAGCGGCCAGGGCGTGGTTTGATCGTTTACCGGTCCACCACATATATGATTGGGCGGACTTTCAACACAAGTTCAGCCAACACTTCAGTCAACAGAGGAAATATACTGAAAACCAGTGGACGATCCTCAACTGCGTGAGAGAGGAAGATGAATCTTTAGTAGACTTCATCACTCGCTTCAACTCCAAAAAGCTGAGTCTGGGCAACATAAGTGAAGATCTTGTTCACGCCGCTTTCATCCAGGGCGCCGAATACCCAGAGCTTATCCGCACGTTGACGGGTAAGGACGGCATGCCATCCACATGGGATGCCATCATGACGGCGGCCAAGCGCTTTGCCGAGACGGAGAAGCAACTGGGTAGGGATCTTTCCCAGAGTACACACCTCTACATGCAGAGGACCAGAGAAAACAATGTTCGGATCGCCCGGCAGAACAAAAAGAGGAAGCTAGGTATTTGGCAGTCAAGGGTAAACTTTGACACCTCATCCAGCTCTCGCCCTCTTGTTGGCGGAAGGGATAACACGCACCCTTCAAGCCGAAAACACCGATGGACGCCACTCACCAAAAGCGTCACGGAAATATTTGCCACCGAAAAACTCCCATGGCCAAAAGCTCCAATGATCCGGCAGCGACCTAATGCGGATCCGAGCAAATCCTGTGACTTCCACGGGACAAAGGGTCACAATACAGAGGAGTGTACATCCTTGAAGGATATTGTTGAAACATTCGTCAAGGATGGAAGACTTGCACACCTTGTGGCATCAATCAAGAATGGAGGAAGGAATGATAACCGGTATAAAGGCAACGGACGAAAGCCCGTTGACATCAGCATCCACATGGTTCATGGCAACATCAGAGGAAGAAAAAGACGAACGACAGAACCATGCGAATGGAAGGAAGCTGAGGTGCGCTTCTCGCGAGTGCCAGGAGGACCCAGCAAGGAAGGCCCTATCGTCATCAAAAGCCAGCTGGGGCATTACATAACTTCCCGCACTCTTGCTGACAACGGCGCCTCGTCAACGGTTATGTACAGGCAGTTCTTCGACAAGCTAGATGACGAAGACAAAGAACGCCTGGAAACGGTTTACGCCTCAATGGAAGGGTTCGACGGCAGCACAAACACCCCTTGGGTATCCTATCTTTCCCCGTCATTCTCACGGACGGGAAATACTCCCGCACAGAAGACGTGGACTTCGTCGTGATGAGGAAGCCACACCACACATACGACATTCTCTTCGGGAGAGACGGGATGGCAAGATTCAACGCCGTGGTATCTTCAGTCCACGGCATGATGGGATGGCCAACTGCTGAGGGTGTAGCGATGATCACCGGTATCCCCCAGGTATGCATCGCATCTGTCTCATCTAAACCCAAACCAAATATGGCTAAACCAACCATCACCGAACCAGAAAAATGGGCCCTCAATGGCAAATACCCTGACCAGGCTGTTACCATTGGCCCAACAATCACTGATCCTACGCGCACCTTACTCAAACGCTTACTACAGAGAAACGCTGACATCTTCGCGTGGACACTAGCTGACATGACTGGTGTACCTCGAAGTAAAGCAGAGCATAAGCTCAAGTGTGACCCGGCTTTTACGGCAGTCATACAAAAGCGCAGAGTAATGGGGGCGGAACAGGCTAACGCGTGTAGAACCCAAGTCAAGGAACTCCTTGACGCGGGCATCGTACGCGTTAGTAGATATCAAGCATGGGTTGCAAATCCCGTTATGGTACCGAAGGCTAACAAACAATGGCGCATGTGCATAGATTTCAAAGATTTAAACAAAGCATGCCCCAAAGATTGTTACCCGTTACCCGAAATTGACCTCAAAGTGGATTCATTAGCACCGTTTCGCCTTAAATGCTTTCTTGACGCATATAAGGGGTACCATCAAATCCACATGGCTGTAGATGATCAGGACAAAACCGCATTTCGGACGCCCGATGGCACATTTTGTTATCAAATGATGCCATTCGGACTTAAGAATGCAGGGTCCACATACCAACGCCTGATGGACAAAGAGTTTCATGCCCAAATTGGGAGAAACTTGGAAGTCTACATGGATGATTTGGTCATCAAAAGCCCTGAGCCAGAAGCGATGTTGAAAGACATCGAAGAAACTTTCAACACGCTCAGAAAGATAAACATGAAGCTCAACCCGAGCAAGTGTTCCTTTGGGATGGAAGAAGGGAAGTTCTTGGGAGTCATTGTTACTAAAGATGGCTTCAGAGCGAACCCTGAAAAGGTCGAAGCCATTATCAAAATGGAATCACCTACTACCATCAAGCAAGCCCAGACACTGAATGGACGTCTAGTCGCACTTAACCGCTTTTTGTCAAACCATGCGGATAGGTCGTTCCCATTCGTGTCAACATTGAGAAACTGTTTAAAGAAAACGCACTTTCGCTGGACACCAGAAGCGGAAGCAGCTTTTCAGGAAATTCGGTCACGCTTGATCGAACTCCCAACGCTCACAGCACCAGAAGCGGGGGAGGAATTAATCATATATCTTTCTGCCACAGATAGAGCAACCGGGGCAGTCCTGCTAGTAGAGCGAAAAGGTATCCAGATGCCTATTTATTATGTTAGCCGTGTCCTAACAGACGTAGAAACCCGGTACTCCACCCTGGAAAAACTAGTCTTAGCACTTGTACAGGCTTCACGCAGGCTAAGACGATATTTCCAAGGTCACCCAATCACCATTCTCACCAACTTCAAACTTGCAAACGTTCTAGGCAAACCCGAGTTATCGGGACGTCTAGCCAAATGGGCAATTGAGTTGGGGGAATATGCGATAAAGTACAAGCCAAGACCAGCCATAAAAGGCCAGGTCCTGGCCGACTTTATTGCAGAAGTCCCCGCTTCGCGGGAGAAAGAGTGCCAGGAGGAGGCTCAACCCTCCCCAGCACAGGACATCAATGATGTCTGGCGACTCTACACTGATGGAGCAGCCAGCAACGAGGGTTCAGGCGCAGGGTTGAAACTAACCAACCCAGCAGGCCAAGAATACACTTACGCTATTCGACTGGATTTTCCAAGTACGAATAACGAAGCCGAGTATGAAACATTCTTGGCCGGGCTGAGAATTGTGCGTAAAATGGGAGTGAAAAACTTGGAAGCCCACGTGGATTCCATGTTAGTAGCCAACCAAATAAACGGAACGTACACGGCCGTGAACGACACAATGGCCATGTACCTCGCACAAGCAAAAACCCTTATGCGCGATTTTAATGATTGTAAAGTCATACACGTCAAGCGTAGCGAAAACAAATCTGCGGATGCGTTAAGCAAGCTTGCATCATTAGCCTTCACCCATTTGGGAAAGGACATCCGCATTGAACTCCTTGAAGCACCATAAGTCCCGCACAAGGAAATTTGTGTCATCCAAACCGGCACAGAAACGTGGATGACACCGATAATAAATTACCTTGTAGCGGGTATACTACCAGAGTCAAAAACACAGGCAAGAAAAATACGTTGTAAAGCATTAAACTATCAACTCATCGATGACATCCTTTACAGACGTAACTTTCTTGGCCCACTCTTAAGATGCGTGGACAACCAAGATGCTGACTACCTCCTAAGGGAAGTACACGAAGGCATCTGTGGAGTACACGCAAGTCCACGCGCTGTTGTAGCTAAGCTAAACAACGCGGGATACTTTTGGCCGGGGATGCATACGGATGCGCTGGCATACATCAGAAAGTGTAGGTCTTGCCAGCTCTACGCACCCAACACGCATCGCCCGAAGAATGAACTTGTTCCAGTCACCTCTTCATGGCCATTTCAGAAGTGGGCCATCGATGTGACAGGCCCATTTCCTACAGCAGCAGGAAACGTTCAGTTCCTAGTGGTAGCCATCGACTACTTCACCAAGTGGATAGAAGCAAAACCCTTAGCCCAAACAACCGCAAAACATTTTAAAAAATTTATTTGGGAATTTATTATTTGTCGTTTTGGACTTCCACAGACTTTGGTGAGTGATAACGGCACCAACTTTGCTGACAAGAAGCTGCAAAAATGGCTGGAAGAACTTCAAATCACCCACACCTTTACCTCAGTGGCACACCCGCAAGGTAACGGTGAGGTGGAAAGAGCAAATAAAAGCATCGTCGAAGGCATAAAGAAAAGACTCCTGGAACACAGATCCGGCTGGGTAGATGAAGTTCCACACGTCCTTTGGGCAAACAGAACGCTGAAAAAGGCCAGTACGGGAGAAACCCCGTTCAGCCTCACTTATGGCACTGAAGCCATGGTCCCAGTCGAAATTGGTTTGCCCTCACCAAGGGTCTTGATTCAGCCAGAAGACAATGATGCGGAAAGACGGTTAGACCTTATGCTAACCGAGGAACGCAGAGACTTAGCCGCAGCGCGTGAAGAAAACTACAAGCGACAAATGCAAAAGTACTACAACACGCGGGTAAAACTCTGCAACTTCAATGTAGGAGACTACATATTGCGTAACAACGAGGCTTCAAACCAAGAGCGCCCAGGAAAACTGGCACCGGTCTGGGAAGGACCGTACATTATCAAAGAAGTTTTGGGAAAAGGCACATACCGGCTCGAAAGGCTCGATGGCACTCCTATCCCAAGAACATGGAACGGAGCTCAATTACGCAAATGTTACATGTAGATCAATTCCAAACTTGTAAAGAAAAGGCCTAGAGCCACTTCTAATGGAAATGATTCTCCTTTATCACATTGTGTTGATAGCCTTACCTTTATACTTATGAACTTCCCACACTGATATGCCGGTATTCACCGCATAAATATGGGAAGAAGTAAGTCGTTGCGTGTAGAAGGCGGCAAAACCCGCATAAACACATAAAACGGTAAAAATTTCTAAAATAAGGACAACCTTCACGCAGGTCAGCTATAGGTGAAGTTTGGTCATCCCAATAAATGAAAGTGACGGTCCTACCCGCACAATCATGATAGAGGAAACTGAACATTAACCTATTCGCAACCGCGCGTCGAAAGGTTAACTTATTCAAAACCCTTAGAAAATTTCAAAGGAAAAGATGAGGAAAACTTCCACGCATGTCAGATATAGGTAAAGTTTAGCCATCCTACTAAGTGAAAGTGACGGTCTTATCCGCACAATCACGAAAGAGGAAGCAAAACTTTAACTTATTATCTGTCACGTTGAAAAGTTAACTTATCTAAGTACTCAAGAAATTGCTAAGTTAAAACAAAATATGCGCGAAATAAACAAGACAAGGCATTAACAAATAATCTTTATTCCATCAACATTCAAACATTACAAGAATTGCTGGGTACATACCCGCATACAAGATTAGAAGTCTATACAAACATAAAAATCTACTCTAATGGTGGAAAGGGATCTAAAGTATCAAGCTTCAGGACCACTCCCACTTGGACCCGCACCATCAGTAGAGTGTGGCGGTTCAAGGAAAGCTTTGAGGATAGCTAGCCCATCATCAGCAGCAGCAATCTCGTTTACCTTCTCCACCACCGGATGCGGGAAGGCGGCATACTGATTCACTGCTTGGTCATACGCAGCTTCAGTATCCACATTGTAAAGAGGGAAGTTGGAAGGCGGAATGCCTTCCAACTATAGGAATTTCATTTTGTTTCATCATGTTTCGGTCTTTAGATATCATTCGTTTATAGAAATTTTATAATTAAACCGACCATCATTCAATTACAGAATTTTTTTACTGGGTCATGTTAGCTTGGCTCACCACATTTAACCAAAGTAACTGTGCACTTTAGGAACCAAATTATACTAAAACCTTAAGAGCAACTTCGAATTTCTGCCTTTTGTATTTATTGTATACGGTTTAATTGTTAACATATATGATGTATTAGAATTTACCGTGCCTTTGCTCCTATCCGTCACCTAAACTTGAACACATGAGATTCTGCATCTATCAAAATTTGACGTTCAATAAAAGTTAACGAAATATGTAACTTTTTTTGTGTTAACGGCAAATGTTGTTCCTTCCATTTTACACCAATACTCCTAAATCACTTCCTTTTTCCGTTTGAACTGGGATCCTCTATCTAAAAGATAGCGTTCCTATCAAGTGGGCTAACCCCACAATGTCTGCTTCAAAAGTTATGGTAAGGTTGTTTCGTTGTTTGGGTCGTGTTACCCCAAACCTGACTAGGATTAAATTAAAAATTACCATAATAGAGAACGAATATTAGCTAGTTTCTAATACATATGACATTGTAATTTTTTATATACACAACTAGTGATAGAACCTGCACATTACTACATAAACACAACGAGAATTCATTTGGTAGCGGATACACAACTAGTGGTAGAACTCGCACGCTACCACATGAACACAACGAGAATTCATTTATTTGGTAGCGGTTCAATTTGTTAAGGTGTGGCACAACGTTGCTTGCTATTTGTAGAAGTTCAAAACTCTATTACAAAAATAAACCATCCCACTTTTAGAAATACTTCATCAGTTACAAAAATATATTGGAAAACAACTATACATAATGAAACATGGATGTTACATAAACGGATGTTACATAAACGGGTGTATGTTGTCGGGTAATCGGACATGATAAACAAGTATATCAACAAATCCCATACCTGTTCAATCCTCTGAAAAATATTTCAATAGTAATCCCAAACCGGTCCCCTACATAATAACCGAACCATATACTTCCTAGATGTTCTGGGCTTGTCCATCTGGTTCGAGTTTGTTGTCATTACTAGGCAGATCTCCCTCCACGTGTGTACCCCACTAGGGGTGTTGAAAACTGGTTATCCAAAGTTTCTGATATCCGAACTTCGAATATCCGTGCCTTTCGGTTAGTAGATTTCACTGTCCGAATCCATATCCAAAACTTTGGATATTCGTTCAAATAGTGAACCGGATATCCGAAAATCTGAAAAAAAAAATGAAAAATAAAAAAATTGTTTTAAACATAAACTTGCAACATAATAAGAATCCTGGTTTTGCAATCCAACAAACTAAACAAATTGTTCAAAATACAAACAAACAACAATACACAATCCATTGTTCAAAATAAACATAGTCCATTGCTTCAAAATAACAATCTAACAAACTAATAGATACCTGAAATACCTTATCAAGATGGAGAATGGATAAACGATGGTGGGGCCGTGGAGGTGGTGGTAACAGAAGAGGGATGGAGGTGGTGAGTGGTGACGTCGGACGTGGAGTGGAGACGGGAAAACGGGGGTGGTCGATTCGTCGAACTCGTGGTCTTCATGGAGACGGGAAATAGAGCGTAGAGAACTAGAGATGGAGATTGCATACCTAAAAAAAACCATAATTAAATAATATTTTAATAATATTATTTATATCTTTATCATTACAGTTTTCTCTCTCCTCTACTCACAACCAATTCAACAAATATTAAAAAATAAATAGGGGCAAACAATGTTCCCCAAATGCTTCCCCAAATTTACAAAAAATCACTACATTTCTCTCTCCACCCTATAATTTACACTCACAATCACTCACAACCCCACCATATAATTTGCAAACTCCCCACACATAATTATAGGGGATGGAATGAGAATGCTCTAAACTCCATAAGAGAAGGAAGGGGTGAATGGAAGCGGCGTATGTATAAAAATTAGGGTTACATGTAATTGTTAGTTGGTATATACTAAAATTAAAAAAATATTAACTTTAATATTTCGGGTATCCGAACTATCCAAAAAATCCCAAATATGTTATCCGAATCTGAATTTTCGGATACTCCCGGTTTGGATATCCAAATCTGAAATTTTAGATAGTTCAGATACGGATTATCGGATAATTTAGATACGGATTCAAATTTTTTTGAACACCCCTTACCTACTCCTATTGAAGGGGCAACCACTTACCTTAAAAATATGTTCAGTATTACAAGTACATCGAAATCATTAGCGCCCTCATAAAATTTTGCATTCGCCCATGTAAAGTTTTTAAACCAACTCAATAAAATTTAGAAACAAACATTTGAGAAAAACCAAGTTAAAAATTTACAAATGTAAAAGTTATATATATTATAAGGGTCAAGTTATTCTACAAAGGGGAACAAAAATAAGAAGGATGAGAATTATTTATAGCCACACAAAAACCCATTAATAAAATTAAAAAAATAAATCATAACTCAAAATATAATAAAAAAAACGAAAAAAGTAAAAACACAAAAATGTTTTCACCGTCTTTCTTGTTCTCATAAAAAAACACAATGGTAAGTGAAAAAGTCGTTGTGTGTTTTTGTTTGTCATTGTGTTTTGTGTTTATTTTCGTCATTGATTGTGTCTTTTTTCCTTGACATTGAGTTTTTTTTCTTTATATTGTGTTTTATTCAACATTGTGCTATATTTTGTTCGGTATTGTGCTATATTTTGCGATCTATAGGTCTTTTTAGTTATAATTGTGTCTTTTGTTCATTTTCGTCATTGTGTCTTTGATTACACCATTGTGTCTTTAAGTCAATTTTTGTTTTATTTTTTTGTATTCTTTAAAAAAAATTTTGAACGGGAATGATGACGGAAACATTTTAATTTTTTTTTTCGTTTTTTATTTATATTTTAAGTTATGATTTTTTGATTATTGTTTTTAAATTTATTTTTAAGGGGTTTTCTTGTGTGGTAAAAAAACCTTCTCATACTTCTAATTCTTTTATATTTTAAATTTACTCATAAACACTAACATTATAACTTATTTATATATCATTATCCAAATGTCAACACTTTGGTGGCCCAATGCCCACTATGACACTATCTTAAGTTATTGTGACTTAGGCCAGATGGCAAGTATCATAAGCGAGCTTATTGTTTTAAAGGTTTTGGACCATTTTTTCTTAAGAAAACAACTTGTAAAGAAGCAGCACCAATTCCACTCACCAAATGCCAGTCACCACTGTCGCGTTATTGTTGTTCATGACCAGGGGCGGACCTACGTAATTGCACGGGGTTCGGCCGTCACCTGTGAAATTTTTTTTTAGTATTATCTACGTCTTAAAATTCCGATCGACCCTGTGAAACTAGTAAAAGTGTAAGATGAAAAGAAATGATTGAATTTGAACTCGGAGGAAATTTTCCGGTGTGCATAGAAGTTGCCGGAGGTGAGTGCATGTGCATGTGTATAGAAGAAGATGAAGACTAATATTAAAAAATGAGTATTAAAAGTTAGTGAACAAAGAAATTACTTTATATAGTAAATGTCAGAAAATATCATCATTATTGTTGTCACTTATTTACTTTTTATGTATTAAATAATTTAAATTGATAAACACACTTTTGTTTTCTTAAGTTGTATTTAATTCATTTCTGTACTATTTATTCTTTTATTTTGACGGATGATATATATATATATATATATTTCTTTTTTATAGAAATGATTATGTGACAGGACTTCACACGGATTGAAACACTTATTAGGCATGAATATAACAGTAAATTTCCAACCCCATGAAAAAAATAATGAGCCATAAAAGGAAAGAAAGTGAAGACGAAAAAGTAAATATTGAGATTTTTGACTAGCTTTACTAAAGGATAACGGGAAGAAGAAGAAGAAGACTGAGTTTTTAAGTTAAGTTAAAATGTATATAGTCACAACAAGAAGTAATATTTAGTTGCTTATATTATATCATTTATATTTTTATTATATGATATTTTGTTTGACTATTATGTCCTTGTCTGAATTAACACGGTCAGAGCAACCAACCGCACCGAAAAAATTTTACCTACCGATTTAGCCCGACCCGAATGATCGAACCAGACCGATTTTTTTTAAAACCGGTATTCCACTGAGTACCAACCAAAAATATTCCGACCCCTGTAAAAAAATTTTCTGGATCCGCCACGGTGTTCATCTGTTTGCCTGTGGTCGGCCGATCAACTAAACTCCAACCAGATATCCTTGTTAGGTAGATTAACTAGGATTTTTTTTTCTTTTTTGGAATATTGGTTATTATTGGTGCAACTATCCCATTTTGGTCAATGCTAGTTCCAACTTTTATTTTGGTTGGCAACGGTCCCAACTTTCACATTCGTTTCTTCTATTAGCCTGCGACTAACTAAGTAGCAACTACGTTAACTCCTTGCTAAAATGTCCATTCTAGTTGTCAAAAAGCTATGACATGGAAGCCTACGTGGAGATTAAGTCTTTGTATACTCTTTATACTTAACAAATTTACATGTCTTCGGCTGTTCCTTCACACTTCAACATCCCCAATTCTCTCTCAAGTAAAAAACACAAAAGATGATACGCCGTCATACATGTCCGTCATGAGGAGAAGCCTTAATTCGAGCAGTGAAAGTTCCGACGGCGGAGAGGAATTGAATTATGCAGCTGGATTCAGAATCTTTCCCGGTAGGTTATGGAGAGGATTGTGTCACACCCCGAAAATCTTAACTTAACACAGCGGAAGTCTTAACTTAAGTCATTCGGGTTATGACAGATGCCGATAGCCAATAACAATAGATCAATTAATAAAAGTTTCATACTTTATTAAGAAAACATATATATTACATTATCAGAGTTTCATACACGTGTCATTACACGGTTTACATTATTCCAACTTTATTCAAACACAACATGCCCTGCCTCCTCAAAGCTTCACTTAACTTAAAAGCATATTAAAATATCGATCAACACAATGTGTTGTAACTTGGTGAGTTTCCCTTTATAACAAAATAGTCCATATATATATATATATATATATATGAATCGAAAACAACATCCATATAATGAACTTCCGTCGTTATATCCGATATCAATTCGTGTGTAATCGTCACTACACCCCGAATTATATCCACAATATCTTGTGTATAATGGCTTACCAGCATTATAACACCAACCGTGTGTATTTTATACCCACAATGATCTACCGTCATTACATCACAAAAACAATATGCATTTTATTTCTTAAACAAATTGTGTTGTTGTAAACTAGCTAAGAATACAACATTATGTATGACTATATCATAGTTGATAACTCGATACATACCATACTCAAAATATACCCACTTTTAACCCAATGCAATTGGAAGTGGGGGGCGTCACCCCGATAGATCTACCCATATTTCAGTGTCCTTACTAATTTGGTTAACAGTTATTTAGCCAACTAGACTCATATCGCATTAGACACAGTTTGTAAAATAAAATGCATTTACAAAATCAATGAGTTCCATATGAAATGAAGAATATGTGTTTCCCCCAAAACACAATTAAATATCGATTTAAAACAATTCCAGTTAAAAACGAAGGGGGGTTCGATAGTAAAAACAGTTTGTAACTTTTCGTTCCAAAATCCCGTGTTCTATATATTAGTACACGTTTTGTTTATTAAAACTTGGTTTTAGTTTTTATATAAAACTCATTTTAGTTTATTAATCCTAACCTAATGTCCACATAAGCACATAAGCAAATAAACGAGTACACATAGTTCGGTTTTCCGTTAACTATTATTTAATTAACTAAATTAATTAATAAACAGTTAAAATATGTAAATAAAATATTTTAAGTTTCAGTTGCTGGAAAGTTTTAAGAAAATATTAATCTTTTATTTTTCATAAACCTTGTTGGTTTCGTCGGTTTTGTCGGTTTTATGTTTAAAATGAATTGTTTCGGTTTTTCGTTTAAAATGTAACTTATAATTCATGTAAATTACTTGTTACATATATTATCAAGTTTTACAAATTAACTTGTGAAAATATATTATTTTCATTTTTGTTAATATTTTCTTATAATAACAACTTTTTAACGTTTTCGTGTCAGTTATCACGACACGAACCGTTTAGGACTAAGTTTTATTATCCTGTCATTTTCTCATGTATTAACTTATGTTATACATGAGTATTTTACCACTTTAGGGGCTGTTCTAAAACAGTCCCTAATAGTCATGTCGGTTTCGTTTAAAAAGCTGATTTTTCCGACCGTTAACGTTACCGACAAGTCAAATAAATTGAACAAGTCTATGCTTATCATCCTATGAACTAAACACACATATAATGACACATAATTTACCATAAATTTCAGGTTTAACCATATAAGTCCATAAGATGCTTTTAATCGAGTTTTAGTTTCCTAGTTCATATTCTAGGTTTTATTAACAATATTACTAGTTAAGCTTGTTATTTTTATATATGCAAATATTATTAAATATTTTTAATTGTACAGATCTTTAACCTATTTTAATAGTTCATAATAATCCAAAACATTACTTTTAAGTAAAAGGTTCTTATTCTATTTTAGAAGAATCTAAATTTCATGATTCAAACAATGTCTTTTTCAACAAAGTCAAGTATGAACTTTTAGATGAGTCCATTCTTTTTAATCTATCACTTTTACATCATTCTTACCTTTACCAATCTTTAATCAATCATTCAAACTACAAGATCATGAATTTTCCAAGTATTGTTCTAACAAAGTTTCCTTTTTAATATTTGGTAATTCTAATTTATTTAATTCTTCCACTTTGATTAAGTACAATTCTAGTATGATAGAGTTTCATGCCTCTTAAGTGTTCTATTCCCATTTTATTCTTTCGATTCTCCATTCAACAAAGTTTCTACCTTTAGTAAGTTGTTGTCTATTTTAACAAATGTATTAACTAATCCAATTTTCTAATCATACACCCTATCTTAGTTTAAGGTTGTTATTTATCATGTATTACTTACATTCATCACAAGTATTCACATCAAAATCCAAGTTTCAACTTTTCTTAAATTAAAGTTTCCCTAAAGTTTCCCTATTTAGTAACTTTAACAATCTTCAAGTTCCAACTATCAATTCTAACATACAATCTATCTTACTTCCAATTAAGTTATCCCATGTCACTTTTTGATTCAATAATCCATCCAACATCCCTTAATTAATCCCCAAATTTACCATTATGTACATATCCTTGTTTTATTCACCTCTAACAACAATTTTCAACAATCTAAGTCCTTACTAACAAGTTTAAGAACAATAATCAATCCAAACTTCATTCTAACAACAAACTCTAACATCAAGTTCTTTCAAGTTCATCTCAAATATTCAAGAGATTAACAACACTTAGTATCAAATCTAACAATCAATGTAGGATCTTTAAGATGTATATATGCATGTGTA
The DNA here is from genome assembly GCF_021521415.1 of Bidens hawaiensis. Taxonomy (NCBI): domain Eukaryota; kingdom Viridiplantae; phylum Streptophyta; class Magnoliopsida; order Asterales; family Asteraceae; genus Bidens; species Bidens hawaiensis. Next base: position 29,878 of record NW_027498028.1, read on the forward strand.
AATGAGTTTGATTCTTCCTTTTACACATACATACATACATACTCACGAATCCCACACACAAACACATTCTTCCAAAATTTCAAACTTTCAATCTTTCAAACAATCTCAAGAGCATCAAACCTTCTACATCCATACCTAATAATCAATTAATCATAACATACTTACTTGTTCTTTTAGGGTTTTGAAAGATTAAGATGGTGTTAAGAGTGGTGTGCTTCCTTCCTAATAGCTTAATCCTTTCTTGTTCTTGATTTAGATTTTCATACCCTTGATTATGTATGTTTGTGTATTTAAGTGATTTGAATTTGATTTTGTGTGTGTGTTAGGGGTGTTTGGTCGTAGCTTATATAAGAGGGAAGAGGGAAATGGTAGTAGACTTGTGACTTGGCTTATAGAGTGAAAGGTGGGTTAATGGGGTGCTAACAAGTATCATGTTTCTAGAAGGCTAATCATTAGGAGGTTTAGTTAGATAGTTAGGATTGGATGGCTTGGGAGGTGGAGGTGTGAGGTGGAAGGGGGGGGGGGGTGTTATGGGAAGGGGGTGCTATATGAGGGGTTTTTGATTAATAACTAGGTATTTTCGATAAATCGTTTAACGTATTGCGTGATTTAAATATCCAAACGGATCCCGTTTTCATTAAATTTTTTTCAGACTTTGAACGAAATTAAATTCCTGACATTATGGACCATAAAAAACTATTTTCTTGAAAATAGTTTATGTGGGGTCCTTTTCGGGTCCTGTTCTGGCTCATGTTTATTTATTTTCTAGTTTTCGTGATACGAGCCTTCCTAAATTATGTTTTTACATTGTCTCTCATGTTTACATAAAAATTTTGAATTTTTGGGATTATTTAATCCATCTAATAATTTATTTACTTCCTGGATCGCTGCCCGAGGTGCTTGCACATTTTTCTCGTTTCGTGCCGAAATTTGGACTTTTTGTTAACTTTACAAGATATAGAACTTTAATAAAGAGAGATTTTATTAATAAGATAATATTAGGATGGTAAATGTGATTACATTAACGAAAATTTTTGTCAGGTGTTACATTCTCCCTTCCTTTAAGAAATTTTGTCCCGAAATTTAGGAAGTGTCACTGGCTTCTGACTCTACTGGGAATAGATGAGGATATTTTCATTTCATATGGTCTTGTCGTTCCCAGGTGAACTGTAACATCCCAAAATTTCAAGATAATATTAACTATATTACCTAATAATAGAGGGAAAGTTTACTCGGGTTATCAGGAAATAAAAGAGAGTAGGAGTTGGTATGGGTCGGGCTAGTGTTGGGTAATGGATGTGGGTTGTGGACGTGGATTAATTGAGATGGGTTAAATGAGAATGGGATTTCAGGGATATAAATACCCCCAAAATCCCAACCATCTCTTCATTTACATCTATTTCTTCACACACTCAAAACACACACATTCTAACCGATCAAGATCCGAAGCCGAGACCCGAGGTTTTGTTGATAGATCTGAGTTGGTAAGGTAAGAACAAATCCAACAAAGCTAATATTACTGAAAATGGTTAGGATTGGATGGGTTAACCGGACCCGAAACCCAAACTGCCCAAATCGGACCTCTAAAACGTCGATTTTAGGCCGATTTGATGGTTGGGATTTGTAGGCGCCGATCATACGATTCCGTGGGTACCAAAATCGAGTTATTTGGCTAAGAAACGAAGGATTTATGGGCAAATAGATCTGCAGCGCAACTTCGCCTGCAAGATTAAGTTCGCCTGATGAACTTCGCCTTCAAGCGTAACTTCGCCTTCAAGCGTAACTTCGCCTTCAAGCGTAACTTCGCCTACGGCCAAGTTCGCCTAAGGATAACTTCGCCTGAAGCCAAGTTCGCCTAAGGATAACTTCGCCTGAAGCCAAGTTCGCCTAAGGTTTAACTTCGCCTAAAGCCAAGTTCGCCTAAGGTTTAACTTCGCCTGAAGCCAAGTTCGCCTAAGGTTTAACTTCGCCTGAAGCCAAGTTCGCCTAAGGATAACTTCGCCTGAAGCCAAGTTCGCCTAAGGTTTAACTTCGCCTGAAGCCAAGTTCGCCTAAGGTTTAACTTCGCCTGAAGTGAAGTTCGTTTAGGAAATAAATTAAAAGCGATAAGTTAAAGTAAATACCAGGCCACCAGATTAAATCAGACGAGTATTGATACGTGTAACTTGTACAGTCAACCGAGCTCAGTTAAGGAAGGGATTTACAGCTATCGGAAAAAGAAGCGGAGTTCAGGTGAGTTTCTAGCCCCATTTATGTGTTACGTTTTCGGGGCTGTGTGCATACTCAATGTGATAGTTAATACACTTACCTTAAATGGTAAGTGTATGCCGTGTATGATATATGTGATAGATATGATTGATTGCATGACGGTACGTGAACGATCTTCGGATATTGCACGTACTGTCAGGATGTAAATAAAGATATTAATATGGTATGTAATGTGAGGATGATGTATAAACATTATGAATGAAAGCTTGTCGGTGCGTGAACGATCTTCGGATATTGCACGTATCGTCAAGGGAAGTGATTAGCTCCTTACATGGATATTAAATAATAACTTATAGATAGTGTTCCTTATATGGATATATATATAGAGTTCCTTATATGGAAAGTATAATGTTCCTTCTATGGAAAGTATAGTGTTCCTTCTATGGAAAGTATAGTGTTCCTTCTATGGAAAGTATAGTGTTCCTTCTAAGGAAAGTATAGTGTTCCTTCTATGGAAAGTATAGGGTTCCTTCTATGGATAGTAAAGTGTTCCTTCTATGGATAGTATAGTGTTCCTCCTATGGAAATTATATATGGTAGGGTAATGGTAATGGTTCTTTTAATAGATATTACGTGACGATCCTCCTATGGATATTTATACAAGGTTAAGGTAGTAATATGTGTCTTCGGATACGGGAAGTAATATATGGGAATGGATGGTATGTTGCCTGATTAACTAGAACTCACTCAGCGTAGCTGACTTTTAGTATGCACGCAGGTGAGCTGATTATTGAGTTAGCATGAGGATGACACACGGCATGGATTGAACTGCTGGCATCTGAAGAAAGAAGTAAAGATGTTTTAAATATAAAGTTTTGTGTTATGGTATCAAAGAAAAGAGTTAATGTTTTGTAACAAATGAATAATGTTTTATATTCCGCGAAAAGTTTTAATAAACTCTGATTTGAAGGACTGTGTTTATGAGTAAATCCGACGCTAAAGTAGGGCTACCGGGTTCGGGGCCTTACATGAACTCGGGACCTAGTCTTGAATTTCAACGAACTTTGACCAGCTTGATCCGATTCCGTCTGAGCTTTTGTATTTTCCAGTCCATGACTTCTACAGGCTCCTCGATGAATCGAAGCTTGTCGTCAACTCGTGTATCCTCAACGGGAAAAATCATTGATTCGTCGGGTAAGAATTTCTTCAAGTTTGATACATGGAACACGTCGTGTATTCCGTTCAATTCTGAAGATAATTCGAGTCGATAAGCTACTGGACCAATTCGATCAATGATCTTGAATGGTCCCACGTATTTAGGACTCAGCTTTCCTTTCTTTCCAAATCTGATTACTCCTTTCCAGGGTGAGACTTTCAACAGAACTTGATCTCCCACTTGGAATTCCAATGGTTTCTGCGATTGTCAGCATAACTCTTTTGTTGGGTTGCTGCAGCCTTCAACCTGTCTTTGATCTAGAAGACCCTGTCGGTGGTCTCCTGAACAATTTCAGGTCCTGATAGTTGTTTCTCTCCAACTTCAGTCCAACAAAGACGGGATCGACACTTTCTCCCGTATAAAGCTTCAAACGATGCAGCCTTAATACTGGAGTGGTAGCTGCTCTTGTAGGAAAATTCAGCTAGCGGTAAATGAGTATCCCAACTTTTGCTGAAATCGAGAACGCAGGTGCGTAACATATCTTTGAAGGTTTGGATGGTTCTCTCGCTTTGACCATCGGTTTAGGGATGATAAGCGGTGCTCATGTCTAAGTGTGTGCCTAAGGATTCGTGCAGGGATTGCCAAAATCAAGAAATAAAACGACCGTCTCTGTCAGAGATGATGGAAACATGTACGCCATGTTTAGCCACAATCTCTTTCAGATATAATCGAGTTAACTTTTCTAGGCTATCTTTTTCACGGATGGTAATGAAGTGTGCGGATTTTGTCAATCGATCCACGATAACCCAGATAGAATCATGATTATTAGGGGTAGTTGGAAATTTAGTCACAAAATCCATGGTAATGTTTTTCCATTTCCATTGTGGAATCTCATGCTGTTGTAACAGTCCAGATGGTTTCTGATGTTCAGCTTTCGTCTTTGAACATGTAAGACACTTGCTGACGTAAACCGCTATATCTCCCTTCATGTTTGGCCACCAATATAATTCTTGGAGATCTTTATACATCTTGGTAGATCCTGGGTGAACTGAGTAATTGGATTTATGAGCTTCATCCAATACCAGATTTCATAAAATTCCATAACGTGGTACCCAAACTCGATCGATCAAGTATAATGTACCGTCAGACTTCGTTATGAATTCACACTCAAGACCTCGCAATCTCTCGGTTCTTATGTTCCGAGGTTTCAAAGCTTCTTTTTGTGCATCACGGATTCGATTGGTAAGACTCGTTTGAATTGTTAATCCTAATGCATGGACCCGAAGTGGTCTTTCTCTTTCCTTTCTACTCAAAGCATCAGCTACAAAATTTGCTTTACCTGGGTGGTAGCCAATGTCATAGTCGTAATCATTGAGTAGTTCTACCCACCTTCGTTGCCTCATATTCAGATCTTTCGGATCAAATATGTGTTGGAGGCTTTTGTGATCGGTGAAGATCGTTCACTTGGTACCATAGAGATAATGTCTCCAAATCTTGAGTGCAAAAACAACTGCTCCTAATTCCAAGTCATGAGTTGTGTAATTTTTCTCGTGCACCTTGAGTTGTCGTGATGATAAGCTATCACCTTTTCTCTTTGCATAAGCACGCATCCAAAACCTAATCATGATGCATCACAGTAAACTATGAATCCATCAGTTCCTTCTGGAAGGGACAAGATTGGTGCACTACACAACTTTTGTTTAAGCAGTTGGAAAGCTTCTTCTTGCTTTTCTGTCCACTCATATTTCTTGTCTTTCTGGGACAATTGGGTTAAGGGTTGAGCTATAGAAGAAAAGTTCTCAATGAATCTACGGTAATAACCAGCTAATCCTAAATATTTTCGCACTTCAGTGGGTGACCTTGGTGTCTCCCAATTCTTAATTGCTTCAACTTTTGTTGTATCCACATGGATACCATTTTCATTGATTGCATGCCCTAGGAAGTGGACTTCTTGAAGCCAGAAATCGCACTTGGAAAATTTGGCATATAGGTTTTCTCTTTTAGCAATTCTAGAATCAATTTCAAGTGTTGTTCATGTTCTTTCTTGGTTCGTGAATAAATGAGTATATCTTCGATGAATACTATTACGAATTTATCCAAGTATGGCTTACAAACTCTGTTCATAAGGTCCATGAATGCAGTGGGTGCATTCGTTAGACCAAATGGCATGACCAAAAATTCATAATGGCCATAGCGAGTTCTATGAACATCTTCTTCTGCAACACGTAATTGATGATGCTCGGATCGCAGGTCGATTTTTGAGTAGTGGCTTGATCCTTGCAACTGGTCAAACAAATCATCAATCCTCGGTTATGGGTACCGATTCTTAATGGTGAGTTTGTTCAGTTCTCTGTAATCGATACACATTCGGAAAGAGTCGTCCTTCTTTTTAACGAATAAGACTGGAGCTCCCCAAGGTGAGAAACTTGGTCTTATAAATCCCTTGTCTAGTAAATCCTGAAGCTGATTAGATAGCTCCTGCATTCCCGATGGTGCCAATCTATATAGAGATCGATCTATCGGAGCGGCATCTTGAACCAGATCGATTCTGAATTCGACTTGACGCTGAGGAGGTAATCCAGGAAAATCTTCAGGGAAAACTTCTGGGAAATCTCGCACTACAGGGATATCGTTTATTTTCCATTCCTTAGCCTTTGTGTCGACCACGTTGACGAGGAAAGCCGGACATCCTTTTTTTAGCATCTTGCGGGTTTTGTGATACTAGAGAGTTTTAACTCTGTGTTACTCCGATCTCCTTGAATAACCAGACATTGACCGGTTGGGGTTGGTAAACGAACTAGTTTTTCGGAACATACGATCTCAGCTCCATTTTTGGATAACCAGTCCATTCCTACTACTATATCAAAACTGCCTAATTCTACGGGTAGGAGGTCGATTGGAAACCTGTGGTTTTCTAACAGAATGTTGTAGTTTCGAACAACTTCACTGGTCTCGATTTGTTTTCCGTTAGCTAATTCAATTGAGTAACTGTTGTCTAACTACTGGGTTTAATACCGAGAAGGGGTTCAAATTGGTTAGAAACAAAGCTTAGATCAGCTACGGTATCGAATAGTACATGATGTAACACAAAGTGTACACATTTTAGCATCAAATTATCCTTTTATTTTGGTAAAACTCCACGCAAATTCGTTGTATTTAGTACTTAATTGAGTTATTTATGAATTTCCAGGTCAGGGCGCCCGCCCGACGAAGAAACGATGAAAAGATGGTGTTTTTTGGACAAAAATCAAGAATCTGCCAAAAGTGCATGACCATGCTAAGAAAGTGCATGACCATGACCATGCTAAGGAAGACCATGCTGACCAAACTACACCATCATGCGCTTTTAGTGCACCACCATGCACCTTTATTGGAACCCGTGCACATCTGATACCGTGCCAAAGTGCATGACCATGCACTTTATGTGCATGATGGTGCACCTTTATTGGAACCCGTGCACATCTACTGTCGTGCCAAAAGTGAAACTGCACCATCATGCACTTTTTGTGCACCACCGTGCACTCCCGAGGGCACGGGCCCGTGCACTATTCGATGCCAAGAACAAGACAAATCAACTTTGAAAGTGCACTAGCTAGTGCCGCAAATGCACGACCATGCATTTTTTGTGCATGACCGTGCACTTTTTTTGGAACCTGCAACTCTGAGCCGCCGAAAGTGAAAGTTTGACTTACCCAAAATAGTGCACGACCATGCACTTTTTGTGCATGACCATGCACTTTGACCAGAAGCTTATAAACACTTTTTTTCACTTCATTTTGGTGTGTGGAGTCTTGGGGATTCTCTCCCAACCAAGTGCAGCAATTTTTGGGGATTCTTGGAGGCTTCCACCAACACAAGATCCATCATTCCATCCTTCAATCCTCGCTTGATCTTAGTTTGCATTCCTTTGTTCTTGAACATGTTTTGTAATCTTATTTCTAGTTTGATTGTAGTTGTATTAAGCCTTATGGGCTAATTACTTTTGCTATCTAGACAATGTTGAAACTCTTATTAATGTGATATATTATCTATGCATGATGTTGGTAAAATGGTTTTCTTTCAAGAATATGGTTGAATTTATAAGTTGATATTGATGGTGTTCATGCTTGTTATGTTACATAACCTTGTTAGTTTTGCAAATGTTTAGGCATTCATGTTGGAAAACTATGTTCTAGATGTTTGTTTGTAAACTTTGAATGTTCATGAAATCTTTGCTTACATTACTAAGTTAGGAATGACTAGTAAAAATTAACTTGGTTATATAATTATTAATGAGTATGAAACCCTACACTTAATATTGGAAAATTGATGAGTGTTGTTATGATTCTTGACTTGGTGGCGACTTGCTAGTTAAAGTTTCATAAGTTTATATTAATTTCATGAATTTGGCTACTTTAGTGTAATCTTAGGTGGTTAGAATGTTGTTCATGCTAGCTTTCCTTTGATTATGAGACTTTGTTGTTTTGACAAACAAGTTAGTCTATGTTTATCTCTTGATTGAAGACCCATCATGATGATTATTTGCTAGTATTAGGTTGCTTTATTGAAATATAGTATTTATGTTTAGATTCATGATGTCTTGCCATATCATTGCTATTTTGTCATGTTAGTAGAGTGGATTCTTGTCTAGGTAGTTTGTTGGATTGATTGTTTTTCTTGTATTTTTACTTGCTTTGTTTTCATTGTATGCTAGTTTAATTAGTTAAATATCCAAATCAAGATTTATTTGTTCGGTTGGTCATTTACAAAGATTTAGTACTAGAAAGTTGCCGTGTCCATGGATTGATACTCGGTTCTTACCGACACTTTATTACAAACGATAGGTACACTTGCCTTTTGTGTGTGGTTTAGTTGTAGGTGAAAACCTATTTTAAAACCTGATTTGTGTGGAACTTTTACTTAAATTTTTATATATATATTCACACACGTCAGTACATAAGCATAGTGATTATTAACGAGAAACGTACCGGTGACTACGGATGAGTCCTTCCGGGCCTTCTTCGCGTTCATCTCGAATGCTTTACCCCTAGCATTTTGACTTTTGAGTTTGGGGCACTCACTTCTGAAATGTCCTATGATATCACACTCGAAACATCCGGGAGTTCGGCTTCCCGTAGATGTTGCTATATTCGCGTAACAGTCGCGAGCCACATGACCGAATCGGTTGCATCGGTTATACTTCTAGAATTCACCAACATGGATTCTTCCACACCTGTTACAAGAGGATCCCTGTCCTGAGCTTCCTCCAGGTCCTCTTACGCTTGCTGCAAACATCCTTCATATTCCTTGGTTCCTCTTGAACTGTCCTCCTGAGTTACCATTCCACTTCCGTTTGAGTTCTCCGGGTTTCTCATTCTCGTTAGCTGCTTTTCGTTCGGGTTCTGCGGTGGCAGCTTTCTTTCCGGAATTTTTCAGAGTTCCCATTCGGACGGCATCATCAGTTAAAGATTTTGCCAGTTCTCGGGCTGATTGGATGGTGGTTGGTTTGGAGGAGGTGACCATTCCACGGGTTTCGGGAGCTAAGCCCCAGATGTACCTCTAAATTCTTGCATATTCAGGCGTAACCCAGTCGGGGTACTAGTCGTGCCAAAGTGTTGAATCGAGAGGTATATCCGCTAATGTCGGCACCTTCCATCTTTAACTGCCATAAGTCATATTCGATCTTCTGAAGTTCATTTCGGGGACAGTATTCTTTTAACAACATTTCTTTCAGTTTTTCCCAGGTTAGACGGTAAGCGACATCTTCTCCGAGATTTTGAATTATGGAGTTCCACCACTCGAGTGCCTCATCATGGAATGAACACACTCCGTATTTTATCCATTCGAGAGGAGTGTAATCACTGATTTTCATGACAAATTCCATCTTCTCGATCCATCGGATAATTTCCAAAGGTCCTTCGGCACCGGTAAATTCTTTCGGTCCGCAACCTTGGAAAGTTTTGTATGATAACCCGCGTACCGTACTACCCGAGGGGTTTTCGTTTAGATTCTCGTTTTTGTCTTGAGTTGTGGTTAGCCTCATGTTGCTAGAGTGCCGTATTCACATGTTGAGCGATTAATTGAGCTAACTTATCTTGAGAAGATGGTAATCCAGACGCTTGATTGGTAGTTGTTCGTCTTGTTTTAGGCGCCATGTTTTTTTTTAGAAAAGAATATAATTTGGTTAGTTTTGGAAAAATATTTTCTAAACTTCAAGAGATTAATTAACACAATTCATAACACATATATATAATCATCCAAAAGGGGGGGGGGTATACAATTACCAAAACCTGCCATAGTTCATAAGTACCTACAAGATAATACCCAAAAGACTACAAGTTTAACAGTTAAGTTACACAACATGCTACCCACACTACCAACACTACTTGTGAGCTCAATCTAATGTAAGCTCATCAAGTAACACACACAAGGCTCGGTCACCCCATTCTTCATCTCTAACTCTCCCACCCTTGCCTCCGTGTTCAACACCTGATTCCTTATGTCGAACACATACTGGCATAAGGCATTGTGCGAGTGGTCGTCAGTGCCCTGTTTGTGTTCAAAGGCGAGAACACGGTTTACAATAGTATTGATCACGTTCTCGTAAGCCGAAAACTTGCCCAAAAGAATCATAAGGAGCTCGCGGTCAGTGGGACCCTCCTTAACCACAGGCTCCGGTGAAGGAGGCGGTGGTGGGGGTGGGATCACTGCCAAAGGGGTCACGGTAGCGGAGGCAGATGCATCACGGGTAGCCATGGTCCTTTTCCGGGAGTACACCTGGAGAGGTGCAGCTCCCGAAGTCGAGCCAGGGTGTCCAGATGCAACCACCGGACGAACTCGACCGGTGATAATGGTGTGTTGTCACTGCTGGAATCGGAATCGGTCACAATCACAAGTGATGTAGTCATATGAAAATAACATATATCAATTCAAGTTAGTAATAATCAATTATCACCGTATATATTGTCACCCTTTCGTTTCAAGAGGCGGGAAAGGAGCGTGTGTTTGAACATACGGTTATAGTTTAGAAAACCTTATATTTTCTAATTCTCTATAACTATTGGCTCTGATACCAACTTCTGTCACACCCCGAAAATCTTAACTTAACACAACGGAAGTCTTAACTTAAGTCGTTCGGGTTGTGACAGATGCCGATAGCCATACCAATAGATCAATTAATAAAAGTTTCATCTTTTATTAAAGAAAACATATATATTACATTATCAGAGTTTCATACACGTGTCATTACACGGTTTACATCATTCCAACTTTATTCAAACACGACTTACCCTCCTTTCCATGCCTACTCGAAACATCACTTACCTGAAAAACATATTAAAATATCAATCAACACAATGTGTTGGTGAGTTTCCCTTTATAACAAAATAGTCCAATAATGAACTTCCGTCATTATATCCGATATCAATTCGTGTGTAATCGTCACTACACCCCGAATTATATCCACAATATCTTGTGTATAATGGCTTACCACAATTATAATACCAACAGTGTGTAATGATCTACCGTCATTACATCACAAAAACAGTAGGCATTTTATTTCTTAAAAAAATGGTGCTGTTGTAGACTAGCTAAGAATACAACATTACCTATGACTATCATAGTTGATAACTCGATACATACCATACTCAAAATATAACCACTTTTAACCCAACGCGATTGGAAGTGGGGGGGAGAGGGGCGTCATCCCGATAGATCTACCCATATTTCTGTGCCCTTACTAATTCAGTTAACAATTATTTAGCCAACTAGATTCATCCCGCATTAGACACAGTTTGTAAAATAAAATGCCTTTACAAAATCAATGAGTTCCATATGAAATGAAGAATATGTTTTCCTCCAAAACACAATTAAATATCGATTTAAAACAATTCCAGTTAAAAACGAAGGGGGGTTCGATAGAGAAACTCACGGTTTGTAGTTTTTCGTTCCAAAATCCCGTGTCCTATATTACTACACGTTCTGTTAATAGAAACTTGATTTTATTTCTAATATAAAACTCTTTTAAGTTTATTAATCCTGACCTAGTGTCCACATAAGCACATAAGCAAATAAACGAGTACACACAGTTCGGTTTTCCGTTAACTATTATTTAATTAACTAAATTAATTAATAAACAGTTAAAATATGTAAATAACATATTTTAAGTTTCAGTTGCTGGAAAGTTTTAAGAAAATATTAATCTTTTATTTTTCGTAAATCTTGTTGGTTTCGTTGCTTTTGTCGGTTTTATGTTTAAAATGAATTGGTTCAGTTTTTCATTTAAAATGTAACTTATAATTCATGTAAATTACTTGTTGCATATATATTAATCAAGTTTTACAAATTAACTTGTGAAAATCTATTATTTTCATTTTTGTTAATATTTTCTTAAAATAACAACTTTTTAACGTTTTCGTGTCGGTTTTAGCGACACGAACCGTTTAGGACTAAGTTTTATTATCTTGTCCTTTTCTCATGTATTAACTAATGCATGAGTATTTTATCACTTTAGGGGCTGTTCTAAAACAGTCCCTAATAGTCGTGTCGGTTTCGTTTAAAAAGTCAATTTTTCCGACCGTTAACGTTACCGACAAGTCAAATAAATTGAACAAGTCTATACTAATCATCCTATGAACTAAACACACATATAATGACACATAATTTACCATAAATTTCAGTTTTAACCATATAAGTCCACAAGATGCGTTTAATCGAGTTTTAGCTTCCTAGTTCATATTCTAGGTTTTATCAACAACGTTACTAGTTAAGCTTGTTATTTTAAATATGCAAATATTATTAAATATTTTTAAATGTCCAGATCTTTAACCTATTTTAATAGTTCATAATAATCAAAAACATTACTTTTAGGTAAAAGGTTCTTATTCTATTTTAGAAGAATCTAAACTTCATGATTCAAACAATGTCTTTTTCAACAAAGTCAAGTATGAACTTTTAGATGATTGCATTCTTTTTAATCTATCACTTTTACATCATTCTTACCTTTACCAATCTCTAATCAATCACAAGATCATGAATTTTCCAAGTATTGTTCTAACAAAGTTTCCTTTTAATATTTGGTAATTCTAATTTATTTAATTCTTCCATTTTGATTAAGTACAATTCTAGGTTTATTTAATTCAATTTGTTTGATAGAGTTTCATGCATCTTAAGTGCTCTATTCCCATTTTATTCTTTCAATTCTCCATTCAACAAAGTTTCTACCTTTAGTAAGTTGTCTATTTTATCAAATGTATTAACTAATCCAAGTATCTTAATCATACACCCTATCTTAGTTTAAGGTTGTTATTTATCATGTATTACTTACATTCATCACAAGTAATCACATCAAAAATCCAAGTTTCAATGTATCTTAAATTAAACTTTCCCTATTTAGTAACTTTAACAATCTTCAAGTTCCAACTATCAATTCTAACTTACAACCTATCTTACTTCCAATTAAGTTATCCCATATCACTTTTTGATTCAATAATCCATCCAACATCCCTTAATTAATCCCAAAACCAAAAATCCCCAAATTTACCATTATGAACTGTTGGTGCAATGTGCCAGTAGCTTCATTTCTCTTATAGCTTCGTCTCGTCTTGTAATCCAAAAAACCGTACCAACGATCTTCAGGCATGCACACCGTGTCTCACACAAACTGAGGCCACCCTTTGATACTCTTTGCCTCATCTTTCTAAGCAGGAATATAAAAGATATTCTTTTCATTGAGTACCTGCAAATCAGCTTGAGACAAGTTAACTAGGTGAATAGGATCATACACTTGTTGGTGCAATGTGCCAGTAGTTTATTAGTCTTTAGTTTATCGTGTCTGTAATCAGTATATTGTTTGTTATGTTTTGGTGAACTTGTTGGTTAATGTTTAGTTATTAGCGAAGTTAGCCAGTAGGCGAAGTTAGGGACAACTTCGCCAAGTGTGTTTGGCGAAGTTGTCGCAAGAACAATATGAACAGGAGATCTTAAGGGTGTATGATCCTATGCACCTGGTTAATTTGTCTCAAACTGATTTGCAGGTACTCAATGAAAAGAAGATCTTTTATATTCCTGCTTGGAAAGATGAGGCAAAGAAGTACCAAAGGGTGGTCTCAGTTTGTGTGAGACAATTACAGACACGATAAACTAAAGACTAATGAACTACTGTCACATTGCACCAACAGACTCCCCCTTGGCAGTAGCTTCATTTATCTTATAGCTTCGTCTCGTCTTGTAATCCAAAAAGCCGTACCAACGATCTTTAGGCATGCACACCGTGTCTCACACAAACTGAGACCACCCTTTGATACTTCTTTGCCTCATCTTTCCAAGCAGGAATATAAAAGATCTTCTTTTCATTGAGTACCTGTAATTCAAGATGGAAGAAAGTACTCCGTATGATACTCCAATCTATGTCAACCACAAACTAAGTGCTGACTCTGACAGTGATGAAGATATGGATCCCACTCAATATCGTGAAATAATAGGTTTTTTAATGTATCTAACTGCTTCTAGACCTGATATTATGTTTGCAGTTTGTATTTGTGCATGTTTTCAGGGAGTCACACATGAAAGGCGTAAAGAGGATACTTTGGTATCTCAAAGGAAAACCTAAGTTGGGTCTCTGGTAACCAAAGGGAGGTGAACTGGATCTAGTGGCATACACCGACTCTAACTATGGATGCTGTAACCAGAATAGGAAGTCAACTATCGGTGGCTGTCAGTTTCTTGGAGGGAGATTAGTGTCGTGGCAATTCAAAAAGCATACCTTAGTAGCAATATCCACATGTGAAGCAGAGTATATGGCAGCATCCAACTACTGCTCCCAGGTTTTGTGGATACAACAACAAATGCGAGATTATGGTCTGAATTTCACTCATACTTCTATTTGCATTGATAATATTGTTGCTATCTCAGTAACTAACAATCCCTTAAAGCATAGTAAAACTAAACATATTGACATTCGTCATCATTTTATACGGGATTGTGTTGAGAAGAAAATAATCGTGCTTGAGAAGGTTGATTCTCTTGATAACTTTGCCGATCTTTTTACAAAAGCTTTTGACCGATCTCGTTTTCAAAACCTTATTGAGTTAAATGGGATGATCAATCCCGAGTAACCGCGTCCTATTTTTGTTTAAAAAACAAAAAAAAAACTTCACTTTTACTTAGAATTATGTCAGCTGCTCAAGTTTAAAGGACATATACTTGTATATGTTTAGTCCTCTGATCTACTTGTAAATTCAATAGGATAGCCATTCACCTAAAAACTAAAAGCGTCTGAGGTGATTGTGATGTGTTTTATTTTAATTCCTTCGCTGAAAACTAGGTTGGTTGCTATAAGTTTGAAGGACACATATTTATATGTGTTTGGTCCTGTTAACCAATTGGACATACGGGATAGCCATTAACCTAAGAACTAAGAAGTGACCGGGGCGATTGAATTTAAAATGTTTTCCTGTTTTCTCTGGGAAGTGATATAATCATTCAGTCTATAGCTTTACAAAAAGCTTCAAAGTTGGTTTTATTCAACCTTTGGAAAATGATTGATAAATTGTTTTTGTATGTCTAACGGGTGAAGTTATTAAGCTTAAAAGGCTTTAGAATAGTCATTGTTTGGCATGGTAGCTTTCCATGATGCGTAAAAGTTGAAGTGATACTAAATTTACTAGATTTACCTTGGAGAGTCATTTTGAAGAAATGTGCATGTCTTCACATATATCTTTTCGAATGATAGGCAGAAAAGTGATTACCCAGTTATACACGAGCCCGTTAGTGTCTTGATCATAAAAAGAAAAGTATATTCTGTTTCTTTACTTCATTTATAGCTAAAAAAATTGTTATATGAAGTTGTTGCCTTTACAATTCAAAAGCCTACTACTACAAGGATGGGGCACTTAAATGAGTCCTGTACACACTTAATGAAAGGCATGTAAAGACGAATATCATGTACATCTATTGATAAAGCACTAGGGGGTTGTAGTCACATTGGGGTGATCTGGGGAAAGCCAAATACGCTTGGCATCACAGGTCCATAAGTGATGTCCATCTAAATTCTGTGCCTAATTGAATCTAACTCGTATCACGGATGCAATGAAAATCATGCTAAGTTTCATATACATGTCTTCAACCTGTTTCTCTATGTCATAATAACGCTGAACACGAATCCTTGTGACAGCACCTTAATCAATATGATTCCATGTTCGGATCTTTTCATAAACGCATTGGTTGCTCTCAAAGACTGAAATTTAATCCCGTCAACCTTAATTTTCTTTATTTTTTTAGCAGTTTTTCTTTTGTATCACGGTTTACCCGTTTTGTTCTAAGTGTTTCAAAAGTATTGTGTTACACTAACTTCGCCATAACAAAGTTATTGTTTTGGCGAAGTTACCTTAACTTCGCCTCTGGGGTTTTCCAGAGGGTATATAAACAGGACATGGGTCAAACATGGTCAAACTAACTTCTCTTCCAAAACCCTCAGCGAACTTGTCTACTGAATCAACCGTGCACAAAATTTGTTCTGGTGTCGCTATTAAGGTTTGGATTCTTATGATAATTCACAATTCCATATCAGTTTTGGTGGATTCATTCTTTACAGCGGACTATTATTGATCTTTATAAAACGGTCCTATAACTCCTTAATACTACGTCGTTGTTAAGATATTCGTGATTTCGTGTGTTCATTAATGTTAATCGGACATTGATTAACCTGTGTGGAGGATCTGATTGTGTTACTTTACAAGAAAAGGGCGTTGTAATTCTGTGATGTTCTTGAAGCGAAGTTACCTTTAAGACGTAGTTATCTTAACTTCGCCAAACACATTAACTTCGCTTCCCTTATTTTCTTAGCTCATCTTCGCTGGATCTCTAACTTTGCCATTCACATGTTGGGCGAAGTTACCAGCTGTTCACACGTTTTTCTAACTTGGATTGTTTTGAAATGCAGATATGGCTAAGGTTGCGGGTGCCGGTGGCACAGGTGGTGATGGAGGAGACGGGGATAAGAGGCAATTCTTTCCAGGTCAAAATGTGTATATTACTTTAGACCCGGATACTCGCGGAGCTGAGGATTACACAGAGATTATTTTATTTCTCATACGCTCGCGGATTTTTCATGCTACCACCACGACTCTTCCGATCTCTTTGCCAAATATTGAAGATTTTTGGAGAACGGTTGAGTATGATTATCGCGTGGAGCCTTCGGTTATGCGTGCTACTGTTAATCGACAAGTTGTACAGTTCTCAGCCAATCAGATACGAGAAGCTCTACAATTCGAGAATGAAACTACTCAGTATCCTACTGAGTATCCAGCTACTTTTAGGAACGGGGCTTTTCTCCGCATGGGTTACTCAGGTCCTTTGGAAGACTCTCAATGTCAAAAGAGGTTTCTACTAGACCAATGGCGTTTCTTTATGCATGTGTTGATTGTGTGCATGTCTGGTCGTAAAGCTGGTTCTGATGGTATGAGTGCGACAATGCAATCTGCTACGACCGCGTTGACATAAATAAACCGTTTAACTATGGACAAATGGTGTTTTATGAGATCGATCGTCAACGAAGGGCAGTGGCTCGGGAACGATTCTTGATGTATCCCAGGTTTTTGCAGATGATACTTAATCATGTAGCTCCGAATCTTCCATAACTTCGTCCTATTTATTTTGTGGAAAGTGTGAATAAGAGGATCTTTGCTCAGTGTCGAACATCGAGCGCACGAAGTAACGTTGAGCGTCGTCTGAGACACGGAGCTTTATTTGGGTATCTAGTGAATCCAGCTTATGTTGCTCCACCAGATGATGGGTTTACCGATCCTGCTTCGGCACAAGTTGATATTCTTCAACCGCCTCCTGTGGTTCAAGAGGTTCCGGTCCTTGATCCCATTGTGTCTTCCGCCGAACAGGTCTATCTTGATGTGGCCTTTTGAGGACAAGGTTTGTTTGATATGACTGTGGTTTATACTTATGAAGTTCAAGTTTCGTTAGTTGATGTGTCTGGGGTTCATATTCCTTTGGTTGCTACGTCTGTGGGTCCATCGATAACATCAGCTGAGGATTCTGAGAAAACTTTATCTGATTCATCCACAGATGAGGCTGATAAGGCACAGAGGGTTCTGGCCGCTCAGGAAAAGATACAGGAGAAACGAAAGAAAGACTCTGATGATGAAAGTGAGTCTGATTATGAGAAAGAATTGTATGTGTTAGTCCGTTGATCCAAAAGGGCTAGGGCTGGTGAAAGCTCGAGCGTTGTTCACTTGCTCCTCCACAGTTGTCTGGTATGTCTACACTTGTACCATCCTTATCTGCTCCATTACTAGTGACATCTGGTTTACCAACGGTGGCTTTGTCAGCACCGTCTATTGTACCATCTACGGTTGATATGTCAGCGCCAGAGATTGTTTCTTTAGCACCGCGTACTGTTACTCCATCTGAAGTGGTGGCCATGTTTGTTGAATCTACTTTGGTGGCTACTGTTGGGTCCTCGGTTACAATTCCACCTCCGGTTACAACTCCGTCTACATCAGAGATACCAGTAACCTTGGGTATCCCACCACCGTATGCTCAGGACATCTCTCACATGTCGTTTGCATTTGATACTTCTTTATCAGATTCAGAGCAGATAGTGGCTCTGGAACGTGTTGTAGCTGAGCAATCAAGGATCAATCTCATTCAAACTCAGGCCATTCAACGTCTCGTAGCTGAAAATCAAATTCAGTCGTCTCTCCTGATCGAACACGGTAAACTTTTTGATGCTCTTAAGCAATTCTTAGCATCTCAGGGGGAGAGTAGTTGCAAAGGAGACGAGTTGAGGACAAAGAGAGGGAGGACATAGATGATGACCCCAATGCATCGAAAGATGCAGGTGGTGAGCTGCCAATAACTTAGCAAACTCTTGGGGCTTCCATATCTCAGGGGGAGTATACTGCTCCGTCTAGCAGTGCAGGTGGTGAGACTGTTGTGGTGGATGATGAGGACGATACGGTTGAGGATGTGTTATCATTTAGTGAGATTAAAAAGATTGACGAACAGATTGAGATTGAAAGTGGTTTAGAGGAAGGTGAGATACCGGATGATAGTGTTGAACATGATATTCCTAGTGGTGGTCAAGAACAGTTGAGTCAAGATGATAGTGTGTCGGGTGATTCTGAATGGGAGGAACAACCTAGGTGGAAAGAAGAATGTGTTCATTGGTTTGTCAAGGCAAAGAAACCAGTGGTACCTCCGATGTTTAAGAGGAGTTATAATATCAAAGGATGTGTTGAGTCGAAGAAGGGAGTCATCTATTGGCTTTATGATGATCAACTCAAGTCGTTTGTGGTTAAGAGGTATGATAGGATTCAATACTTTGCAAAGAAGCTGAGTTCATTCAACACATTGCCTGAATGTGAGGTGAAGGATTTGGCACGTCTGAGGTTGATTAATAGGAGTGAGGATATGTTTGCTGGTTGGGTCGGTAATATTGCGTGGAGTGAGGTGGTCAAAGAGAAAAAGTTTGTGTTGTTAAAGCCTCAGAAGGGTAAATTGATTGAAGATACTGAAAGGGGGTTGCGAGCTGATGATAAGCCTTAGATGGTGATGAAGTACAAACCAGTTCGATGCCTAAAAGAGGTTCCGATGAAGGATGTGATGAAAGACCTGAAATGGTGGTATGTTGATTACTAGGCTGCTGAAGCTGTGATGGAAGATCAAGATGAACAGGAGATCTTAAGGGTGTATCATCCTATGCACCTAGTTAACTTGTCTCAAGCTGATTTGCAGGTACTCAATGAAAAGAAGATCTTTTATATTCCTGCTTGGAAAGATGAGGCAAAGAAGTATCAAAGGGTGGTCTCAGTTTGTGTGAGACACGGTGTGCATGCCTGAAGATCGTTGGTACGGCTTTTTGGATTACAAGACGAGATGAAGCTATAAGAGAAATGAAGCTACTGCCAAGGGGGAGGCTGTTGGTGCAATGTGCCAGTAGTTCATTACTCTTTAGTTTATCGTGCATGTAATCAGTATATTATTTCTTATGTTTTGGTGACTTGTTGGTTAATGTTTAGTTATTAGCGAAGTTAGCCAGTAGGCGAAGTTAGGGACAACTTCTCCAAGTGTGTTTGGCGAAGTTGTCGCAGGTCTATATAACCTAACTTCGGCTTTTTGTAAGTTTTTGGTTCATTGTTTGTGGACGGCTGGTTTATCGGTTAAGAGCTCTAGAAGCTAATAACAATTAAGCCTTGTTTTACGTGTTCGTGTTTATTACGTATTCATTACGTTATCTCGTATATACACTCGTAATCGTATACTTAGGGGATTCCGCACCCTCCGTGTACGAGATACTCCTGTGTAGATCCGGCTGGGAACCTACATGAACATATCCTTGTTTTATTCACCTCTAACAACAATTTTCAACAATCTAAGTCCTTACTAAGAAGTTTAAGAGCAATAATCAATCTAAACTTCATTCTAACAACAATCCCTAACATCAAGTTCTTTCAAGTCCATCTCAAATATTCAAGAGATTAACAACAGTTAGTATCAAATCTAACAATCAATGTAAGATCTTTAGGATGTATGTATACATGTGTAAATGAGTTTGATTCTTCCTTTTACACATACATACATACTCACGGCTCCTACACACAAAATTTCAAACTTTCAATCTTTCAAAAAATCACAAGAGCATCAAACCTTCTACATCCATACCTAATAATCAATTGATCATAACATACTTACTTGTTCTTTGAGGGTTTTGAAAGATGAAGATGGTGTTAAGAGTGGTGTGCTTCCTTCCTAATAGCTTCCTAATAGCTTAATCCTTTCTTGTTATTGATTTGATCTTCATACCCTTGATTATGTGTGTGTGTATGTAATATTGATTTGAATTTGATTTTGTGTGTGTGTTAGGGGTGTTTGGCCGTAGATTATTTAAAAGGGAAGAGGGAAATGGTAGTAGACTTGTGACTTGGCTTATAGAGTGAAAGGTGGGTTAATGGGGTGTTAACAAGTATCATGTTTCTAGAAGGCTAATCATTAGGATGTTTAGTTGGATAGTTAGGATTGGATGGCTTGGGAGGTGGGGGTGTCAGATGGAGGGGGGGGGGGGGGCGGTTATGGGAAAGAGGGTGGGTATATGAGGGGTTTTTGATTAATAACTAGGTATTTTCGATAAATCGTTTAACGTATCGCGTTATTTAAATATCCAAACGGATCCTGTTTTCAATAATTTTTGTCAGAATTTGAAAGAAATCAAATTCGTGACATTATGGACCATAAAAAACTATTTTCTTGGAAATAGTTTATGTGGGGTCCTTTCCGAGTCCTTTACTAGTCGTGTTTATTTATTTTCTAGTTTTCGTGATACGAGCCTTCCTAAATTATGTTTTTACATTGTCTCACGTTTTTACATATATATTTTGAATTTTTGGGATTATTTAGTCCATCTAATGATTTATTTACTTCTGGGATCGCTGCCCGAGGTGCTTGCACGCTTTTCTCGTTTCGTGCCGAAATTTGGACTTTTTGTTGACTTTACAAGATATAGAACTTTAATGAAGAGAGATTTTATTAATAAGATAATATTAGGATGTTAAATGTGATTACATTAACGAAAATTTTTGTCAGATGTTACAGATTGTAAGGCCCTGGTCCCGGTGCCCTACTTGGACGTTGGATTTACTCATAAACACAGTTCTAAATATCAGAGTTAATTAAAACTTTTCGTGGAAATATTTAAGTCAACCATTTCTTACAAACCATTAAATACTTGGCTCAAAACATCACAAATTGTCTCAACATAAAACATAAAAATAAAACATCATGTCTTCCTTCTTTAGATGTCAGTCATTCAATCCATGCCATGTGTCATCCTCATGCTAGCTCTTTTAACCTATTTACCTACGTGCATACTAAAAGTCAGCTACACTGAGTGAGTTCTGGTTAATCAGGTAACATACATTTTATACACTTACTTACATATACGCATCCGAAGGTACATATTATATACTTACATATTTACCTTTCTTTCGTACATACATTCATTCATTCACACATGCATACTTTCATACTTGCATACTCTCGTACTTTTATACTACGTGCATAACTATCTTTCCCATCTCTGATATTAGTTGGGTCTGGTCCCTTTTATATCAGATATTATTAGGGTCTGGTCCCTTCTGTCTCATATATTATTAGGGTTTGATCCCTTCTATCTCAATTATTATCAGGGTCTGGTCCCTTCTATCACAGATATTAATAGGGTCTGGTCCCTTCATTCCATATAACCATACATAAATTTCTTTACACATACATTTTATTATATACTTTCATGCATACCCTAACCTTATCCATATATCATTCATACACATTCACATATCATACACTTACCACTTAAGGTAAGTGTATTAACTAATCACATTGAGTATGCCCACAGCCTCGAAAACATAACAAGGAAATGGGGCTAGAAACTCACATGTATTCTGTTACGTTCAGAGCTAATCGTAATTCCCTTCCATAGTTGTGCACGACTAATTGTAATAAGGCACATAAGTTAACTACTACTTTAAATGCTCATCCGTGTTCTTGGCCCTTCTTTCTAGGTCGTTCTCATTTTAAACATTACCTTTCATTATTAATTAGTTCTTTTTTCTTAGCGTATACGCCGTATAAGTCCATAATCTTTGTTTATATATGTATACGCCATAGATACATATACATTTTACATACATATACGGCATACATACGTATTCGTTATACAAGCATATACGTCATACATATATACACAACATACATACACATACGTCGTACATACACATACGTTATACTTACATATACGTCATATATACATATACGACATACATGCATATATGTCATACATACATATACGGAATACATACATATACGTCCTACATATATACACAACATACATACATATACGTCCTACATACATATATGGCATACATATATATATACGTCCTACATACATACACGGCATACATACATATACGTCCTACATACATACACGGAATACATACATATATTCGTCGTTCATACATATACGACCATATATACATATACGCCCGTATATGTTCATACCAGCCTTCTTCTTCGCGTTTTTAGTGTTTTCCTCGATTCCGGCTCCGTCAGCCGTCGTTAACCACCGTGGATGGCCGGATTTTGATTGTTTATAACCCAGGAAGCTTCGTGGTGTCCACATCCAAGCTAAGGTGGCCCTTAAGCTCGTTTTTGGTTCATTAAACACCCGATTAAAGCTAGATCTAGATTCAAACGACTCATTCAGCATCTCGGGGTTGCGGTGTCGGGCTCTAAAATGTTAGGTCAGCTAAGATAAATGATTTCTTACCTTCGGTTGGTCTTGGATCGTTGAATAGAATAGTGTAGAGATTGTTTGGCTTAAGTGTGTGTTTTTGATGGTGTAGGCTAAGGTGTAGAATGATGGAGATGGAAATGATTTAAGGTTTAAGGGGTATTTATACTCCCTAAGCACATGGACCTTAGGCCCATATTCATTATAAGTCCATGATCTAATTCCCTCTATTTTAGCCTACCTTCCTTTTATCTTTATTATTATTTTTGTAACACCCCGAAATCCGGGAGTCCTACAGTTGGTATTCATTCCAAACAAATTCAAATATAAAAGATAAACCGGTTTCATATAATTCAAAAATTCAACACAGAGTATTCCTACAGCGGAAAATTACAAAACATCCAAATATTTTCCTTAAAACATGAAGATGTGAATTAAAATTTTCTTAATTTATTAACACGATAAGGAGCATCGACTAGAACTGCCTCAGAACCTCAAGTAGTCTTGAGCACATCCAAGCAGTAATCCCATCCACGCTCAACCTGAAATCACTCTAACATACATGCAAAGTCAGTTTGAGCTGAGTGAGTTCATGTTTTTATCATCAAAATTTATTAAAGACCGGCCAAGGTATTTAACATACGACTCCCATAAAAATAAATAAATAAAATCATTAAATGAATAAATAACTAAATTTTTCTTCGTTAAGCACGTAACACGGGTCACGTCCTCTCAAGTCCAAAACACAAAGTTAAGGACCCGAATAAACTTTACCCCAAGGACAGATAAATTTTTAAGGGATTTTTTTAAACATCCTTTCGCCCCAAGGGCACTCTTCCTATCCCGGGACTCCTCACCTTAACCCCCAACAGGGGAATTAAGGAATTTTTATACTTCTCTTCGAAACGGTCACAGCTTAACAAAAACATTCACGTGGTGGCCACACACACACACACATACAAATAAAACAATCATAAATCATACAAACTTCCAAACATAGATAGTAAAAATAACATAAACTATGCAATATCATCTAAACGCTTCAAAAGGGTAAAAATGTCATAAAACGTGTATGCTAGCCCAAAACGTAAAACATTTAAAAAAAGGGGGCATCATGAATCACACCTGACATGGTTCACATAAACATCACAACTGGATCCTCTAGCTAATCACTCACAATCCACAAGCCTGCCAAGTTAACGCGCACAACCATCACTAACTTGACCGCAACGACTCGCTCACTCTATAAGATGTCCTAACGTGATTGGATTGACCCATCGCCTCACCCAATATTTATATTCATTTACATCAGCCCCGAAGTCTTTAAATTACCCAAAACTCCCCTTCCAATATAATCACCACCAACGGTTCCCAAACTATGCTCGTCTTACGTTAACTGTGTCGAATTCATGCGTTAACAAATCGATTAACCAACCACCAACCAAACCAGCCCCATTTTGAGGACATTTGACATTATTACAGCCTACCCATCAATATTTAGCCACCCAAGTAGATGGGGTTTGAAATCTCATCATTTTCCCCATTACTTAATAATCATCGATTTTACGCGCTCTTACAAACCGATTAAGGAATTATCAACCAAACCAGCCCCTATAACCAAAAAAATTATTTTCCTACTGTTCTTACACTAGCATAAGACCCCTCAAACCAATCGGGTTGTGTCACACCCCAACCTACGGTGGAAATTCCAGGGCGCGAACTGATTGTCACAGCTCTCAAGGTTATTATCATGCACAATATAAGTTTCAATATCTGTTTAATGATTTCAAATAATTCAAGTACAAAATACAACTTATTAAACAAACAACAATTACAAATTAAATTCTTGATCGTATCATTTCTAAGTTAAATTCTTCACCAACCTGCATTAAATTTCTACGATAACCTGCATATGCGTTTAAAATAGAATTTTGTCAACAACACATGTTGAGTGAGCAACACACCAGTTTAGTTGTACATATAGTATATATAAAAAAACACGTAGCTGCAACAAGTCATATGAGAATAACAAATTAACCAAATAAGCAAGTATAACTGATATGTCGAGAAGCACAAAGGCTATAACGACTGGCTTATGATCATACTAGACTGAGATTATGTTGGACCTCTCCGAATACGGAAGCATACAAAGAAAATAAGCACATAAACAAGTAAGGTATAAGTTGTTAACACATAAGACAAAGTTGCAGTTTTTGAGTATAAGTATATATGAGAAATATAATTTACGCATATGTCCCCAAAACGTGGAAAACAAGTAAAATAGGGGAATGTGGTACTCACCTTATCAAACGAGCAAACGCGAATTAGAAAATTATAAGAATGAGGATTGAAGATCAAGTGTTGATGGTAGAGCCTATTAAGATATTGAATGTGGAAATAATAAACGAAGTCTATGGATAAGATAAGGTTCAAGAGTTAGATGATTAATACTATTAGGTTATTTAAACTTACTTATAGATCTTTTATTTTTATTAAAGTGAATTATATAATATTACTTTTTTAATATAAAAGGGTTATAAAATACATCTTTGTAAAATCGATTAGTTACTTCATATATATATATATATAATGAATATTATAATTTATTTTATACTAAAACACTTCTAATACATATTCTTGTTATTAATAAAAGTTCTTTTAAATTAATTGCTTGAATAGCAACTAATTGATAATAAATAATATGAAAAAATAATATAATCCTTTATATATACTTGTAACTATATCTTTAATAAATGAATTAACGTGATCTATATTTTAAATTAGAAACCTTTTTATGAATTTAAAACCTTTAGCAATTTTTAACGCACACACAAGTATATATAGTTGTAACCAAGCTTCGAGAAAAATGAACGGTTAATATGTCGGTTTTATCATAAACATAAATTATTTACAGATTTATAATATACTTAATGCTTTTAGTTTGATTAATTAATAATATACTTAATTCCCAAAAAAAACAAAACAATAAAAACGGGGTGAGTCGAACCCGCGACCTCTGCCCCCATAGTCCCAGCGTCCAACCAGCAGGCTACCAAGCGATGTGCGTTAGAGGCAGGTTTCCAAATTTAATATACAGAAGCAGAAACAAACGAAAATTGGCCAAGAACCCTAACAATTTGATTTGATTAATTCAGTTAACATTAATCAAATTGATCTTAGGGCTTTTGATCCTGACGACATCGCGAATTAAACCATGAAATCAATTACCTCTTATGATGATTTTACAAGGGTTAATTAGATCGATGAAGGGCCAGCTGCACTCGCTTAAGAATTGGTTTCAACTGTTAACGAAAATCCAATTAACCAAAGGGGTAATGTAGGCACTGATTGAGGGAAGGTACAGCCAAGTTTAATTGGATTATTATAAACGATTACATGGGTATTAAATTAGGGTTCAAGGCCGATGGTGGTGAGGGTATAAACGAGTAATTAAGAGCCAAAACAATATAATTAAATGTATGGTTAAGGTCCGCCATGATATAAGGAATGTATCTATTCAATTAATTGAAATATAATCAACGATTTCGTGTTCATCAAGAGTTAGGTTGACGGTTCGATAAATATGGAAAAACATATCAATAAAGATTGAATTAGCATATTTAGGGTGTCGGTTAGGCCGATAATAGTAAGATTAATCACAAACATGAATCAATTCCTAGTTTAGAACGACAATTGTGGTGCAAGAATCCTAAACGGGTCGCAGATACGTTCTGGATCATGAATATGGGTACGTGGGTTTGGGTAGTGGATCCGGGTTACAGATTTGATGGGTCATAAAATGTGGATTTTGCACTTTAGTCCCCGGGAGTTGAAGGTGGAAACATAAATGGGTAAAAGTTTAACCTTATAGTACAAATTGAATATAAGTCAAAGTTAAATTTATATAATAAATAATAATAATAAACAATATAATATTCAATAATAAGGATAAAAATACTAACTCGATAAAGGTGACATTTATTAATTAAATTTTTCTTTAATATAAATGACCCGAACATTGAACCGAGTCGGGTGAAAAATATATGTTCGAAAACATGAGTTGTTACAGGTTGACCGTACCTTCAAATAATACCATATTGACAACAATTCTAGATTTCAACATTCAAGAACCCTAGAAATTGGTTTTTATCAATTGACCAATCAAAACAACTCCAATGGTCATGAATATTTAGTATGATATACTAGACATACGTTAATCTTTTGACACCAAAAACTCCAACTTTTAACATCGGGAAGCGTGCCAAATTATTTTAATCCGAATATGTCCCTAGTTCAAGAAACAGATAAATTGACCACTGTAACGACGTAGGTTATACAATTAAAGATTATGGGAGTGTAGTACACACCTTGAACGGCCTCTAGGAGCTTGGGATCGATTTATCTTGATAAAAAACGAAAGATTTGGAGCCAAAGAGGCTTGCGGCTGAATTAGGGTTAAGGGGGGGTTGGGTTATAATATTCAAAATGTTACCCTTTGGCCCTTGCACTTTGTAATCTAATCCTCCTTGCTCCCAAACTGAATAAAACACTTCTTGGACATGCCCATAGGTTCCCGAGCCCCCAAGAGAATCCCAAGAAATTAATTTACAAACTTTACACTTGCGTCATTCGGTTTACGAGAATTTTTGGGGTGTTACAATTTTATTATTATTTTTCTACTAACTCAAATTAATTCTTCCAATGTATAATTTGTTAATATTATTCATGGAAATTTCTGGATGTTACAAGTCTACCCTCCTTAAAAGAGGTTTCGTCCCCGAAACCTAACTATTACATAAACAAATCTGGGTAAAACTTGCGCATCTCTTCTTCAACTTCCCAAGTAGCATCGGATCCTGTACGCTTCCATATCACTTTCACTAAAGGAGTAACTTTTTGATGAAGCTGTTTTTTCTTTCGGTTAACTATCCCTACATGCTGCTCGATGTAGTTTAACTGTTCATCAACCTCGATATATACTAATGGCACGTGAGAAGTGTCATCAGCTAAGCATTTTCTCAAGTGAGAAACATGAAAAGTAGAATGAATTCCTTCTAACTCTTCAGGCATAAACGGCTTGTAAGCTACATCACCAACACGATCTATGATCTTAAACGGTCCAATGTACCTTGGACTCAGCTTCCCTCTCTTTCTTAAACGAATAATTCCTCTCCAAGGTGAGACTTTGAGCATCACATTGTCACCAACGTAAAACTCGATTGGTCGTCACCGCGTATCAGCATACGACTTCTAACGGTCTTGAGAAACTTTCATTCTTGCCTTGATCTGATCAAACCTTGAAGAGGTTTCTTGCAAAACTTCTAAACTTCCAATCTATTTCTGACCAATCTCTCTCCAACATATAGGAGTTCTACAACGCCTACCATACAACATCTCAAACGGCGGCATCCCAATACTCGAATGGTAGCTGTTGTTATAAGAGAATTCAGCAAGATACAAATGATCATCCCAACTCCCCCCAAAATCTAGGACACAAGCACGTAGCATATCCTCAAGGTTTTGGATAGTCCTTTTAGACTGCCCATCTGTTACGCCATATAGATGTTCAGTCTTGTTCCCATAGCTTCATGGAGCTTCTTCCAAAATCTCGAAGTAAAGAGAGTATCTCTATCATAACAGAACTCCATGTTTAGCCACAACCTCCTATATGAACACATTTTCTACCGTTTCTGATAAGATGGCCTCGTGTATAGGCACAAAATGAACACTTTTCATTAAACGGTCCACAATCACCCAAATGGTATCATGATTTTTAGTTGTACGTGGTAGCTTAGTTATGAAATTCATGGTGATGTGTTCCCATTTCCATTCTGGTATCTCTAATGGTTGCATCTTCCCACAAGGTTTCTGATGTTCCTCTTTGACTTTCAAGCAAGTTAAGCACTTACTGACATAATCTACCACATCGTTCTTCATACTCGGCCACCAATAGTCTCTCTTCAGATCCTGATACATCTTGGTGGATACCGGATGAATCGAGTATCTCGACCTGTAAGCTTCATCTAAGATTCGACCTCTAAGATTTTCATGGCGTAGAATCCACATACGGTCAAACCTAATCTTCACACCATGAGTGTTATCCATCAGCTCGGCTTGTTGTCCGAAATTTCTTTCCTTTTCCATTAACCATCTATAAGCACCTCAGACTGCACCTTGATGATTTCTCCGAAGAGATCTGAGTTAATGATCAACTTATAAGACTTCACTGTTGCAATGACTTCTTCATTCTTCTGGCTTAGCGCGTCAGCAACCACGTTAGCCTTACCAGGATAGTATTTGATATCACAGTCATAGCCCTTTATCACCTCTAACCATCTCCTATGTCTCATGTTCAACTCTTTTTGCTCGAAGAAGTACTTTAAACTCTTATGATCTGTATAAATAGTACACTTAGTACCATATAAATAATATCTCCATATCTTGAGAGCACACACTACTACTGCTATCTCTAAATCATGCGTCGGGTAGGTACTTTCATGAACCTTCAACTGTCTGGACGCATAAGCTATCACCTTTCCTCGTTGCATTAACACGCAACCTAACCCACGATGCGAAGCATCAGCACAAACAACCAAATCCTCATCACCATTAGGTAGAGCAAGGATTGGAGCTTGTATGAGTCTTTCTTCTATTCCTCAAAAGCTTCTTCCTGAAACTTACCCCAATTAAATACTACAGACTTTCGGGTCATTCCAGACAATGGTGCTGCTATCTTTGAGAAGCCATTAATGAATCTCCTATAATAGCTAGCCAACCCAAAGAAGCTGCGTATATCAGTCAGGTTATGCGGAGTCTTCGAATACATTATCGCCTCAATCTTAGATGGGTCCTTAGTATTCCCTTCATGATTGATTACGTGACCTAAAAACCGTACTTCGTGCAACCAGAATGCGCACTTCAAAAACTTAGCATACAATTTCTCTTCCTTCAAGATCTCCAATACTTCTCTTTGTTGTTCCGCATGGTCAGACTCACTCTTTGAATAAATCAATACATCATCAATGAAAACGATAACTGACTTTTCCAACATCGGCCGACATACCCTATCATCATGTCCATAAATGCTGCTGGAGCATTCGTCAGACCAAATGACATCACGAGGAACTCGTAGTGTCCATACCGCATCCGAAACGCTGTCTTAAATACGTCTGCCTCTTTCACCTTCAGCTAATGATAACTTGATCTAAGGTCTATTCGCGAGAACCAACTCGAACCTTGTAGTTGATCAAACAAATCATCAGTCCATGGCAATGGATACCTGTTCTTCACCGTAAGATTATTCAACTCACGGCAGTCTATACACATTCTCATACTTCCATCATTCTTCTTAACTAACAACACTGGTGCGCCCCACAGGGAAACACTTGGTCTTATAAAACCATTATCGAGGAGTTCTTGCAGTTGGGACATCAATTCCTTCATCTCGGATGGCGCCAAACGGTAAGGTGCTTTTGCAACGGGTCGTGCTCATGTTATTAAGTCTATCTGGAATCTACTTCTCGCTCCGGTGGCAACCCCGGAAGGTCCTCAGGGAAGACCTCTAGGTAGTCGAACACAACAGGAACATCCTTCACTTATTTCGTCTCGGCCATAGCTTTGACAACATACGCCAGGTACGCATCGCATCCTCTCTTTAACAAACCCTCGGCTTTTATCATCGAAATGACATTAAGCCCTGAGCTTTCTTTATCACCATAAACCGTCACCGTACCACCATCCA
This sequence comes from Bidens hawaiensis, assembly GCF_021521415.1. NCBI lineage: Eukaryota > Viridiplantae > Streptophyta > Magnoliopsida > Asterales > Asteraceae > Bidens > Bidens hawaiensis. The sequence continues at coordinate 60,256 of NW_027498028.1, forward strand.
AGGACTTTAATTTTATTAACCTACTCTTACACACTATTTGAGCCTCGAACTCATTTAGCCAGTCCATTCCTAAAACCACATCGAACCCTCCTAAGGTCATAACATACAAGGTAACAGGAAACTCATGTCTCTCTAACTCTATATTACACTCCTTAACCATTCTCATTATCCTAACCGAGGTTTCACTAGCGGTTTCTACGGTAAAAGTTTTAGGCACACGACAACATTTCATTTTGCTAACTTACTAAATGTCGTAGCTACAAAACTTCTATTCGCACCTAAATCAAACAATACTGATGCGAAAATACCGTTTACAAGAAACGTACCTGTCACAACATCTGGGATCTGCTTAGCCTGTTCCTAAGTCAGCATGAAGGCCCTAGTCCTTGGCCTCGCTTGCTCAGCATCCTTCCTTCCACTTCCTCCAGCTTCATCAGTGCACTCCCTTGCCATATGGCATGTCTTACCACACTTGTAGCATGCAGGCTTTGTAGTGAAATCTGGAGCATAATGCCCCACTTTTCCACACTTGTAACAGACATTCGTCCCAAGTCTGCACTCGCCACCATGAGCTTTACCACACTTGTAACAGACATCTGTACCCTTACCCCACTTGCACTCACCACCGTTCATCTTACCACATGTCGTACATGACTTCTTCTCCCATGCCCTCTGTTGCTTGCCCTTGGGGTTCCACATCTGGGTACCAGGTCGTTTAGCAAGAATGACCCATTTCTTCTCCTTCTTTTCTTCTAACACCACATCGTCCACAGCCATGTCATCGTAACAGTTAGACAATCAAATACTCCTATCCATTGTAATTAAGCCAACTTCCTTAAATTACACATGAATCAGTCATGCACCTTACTCTTACTTTGCATGCTTGAGTGACACATGGCTTTATTGAACTGGCATCTTCTTTCTTTTCTTACTTAAGTCCCATTCTCTGTTCGAGTCTAAGCATGTAAGATGCTTATTTCTCTCGAACTTATGATCTGATACCAACTTGTAAGGCCCTGGTGCCCTACTTGGACGTTGGATTTACTCATAAACACAGTTATAAATATCAGAGTTAATTAAAACTTTTCACGGAAATATTTAAGTCAACCATTTCTTACAAACCATTAAATACTTGTCTCAAAACATCACATATTGTCTCAACATAAAACTTAAAAATAAAACATCATGTCTACCATCTTTAGATGTCAGCCATTCAATCCATACCATGTGCCATCCTTATGCTAGCTCTTTTAACCTATTTACTTGTGTGCATACTAAAAGTCAGCTATGCTGAGTGAGTTCTAGTTAATTATGTAACATGCAGTTCATACACTTACTTACATATGCGCATCCGAAGGTACATGTTATATACTTACATGTTTATCTTTCTTTTGTGCATACATTCATTCATACATACATTCTTTCAAACTTTCATACTTACATACCCTCGTACTTTCATACTACATGCATGAATATCTTTACCATCTCAAATATTAGTAGGGTCTGGTTGCTTCTATCTCAGATATTATTAGAGTCTGGTTCCTTCTGTCTCAGATATTATTAGGGCCTGGTACCTTGTATCTAAGATATTATTAGGGTCTGATCCCTTCTATCTCGGATATTAGTAGAGTCTGGTCCTTTTATTCCATACAACCATACATAAATTTCTTTACACATACATTTTATTATATACTTTCATGCATACCCTTAACCTCATACATATATCATTCATACACATTAACATATAATACACTTACCACTTAAGGTAAGTGTATTAACTAATCACATTGAGTATGCACACAGCCTCGAAAACATAACAAGGAAATGGTGCTAGAAACTCACATGCATTCTGTTACGTTCAGAGCTAATCGTAATCTCATTCTTTAGCTGTGCACGACTAACTGTAATAAGACACATAAGTTAACTACTACTCTAATGCTTTTCCGTGTCCTTGGCCCTTTTTTCTAGGTCTTTCTCATTTTAAACATTACCTTTCATTATTAATTAGTTCCTTGTTCTTAGCGTATACGCCGTATAAGTCCATACTTTTTGTTTACATACGTATACGTCATACATACATATACGACATACATACATATACGCCGTACATACATATACGCCGTACATACATATACATTATACTTACATATACGTCATATATACATATACGGCATAGATACATATACGTCCTACATACATACACGCTATACATACATATACGTTATATATATATACGACATACATACATATACGTCCTACTTACATACACGACATACATACATATATGTCCTACATACATACACGACATACATACATATACGTTATACATACATATACGTCGTTCATACATATACTACATATACGCCCGTATATGTTCAGACCAGCCTTCTGCTTCGCGTTTTCCCTCGATTTGGGCACCGTCAGCCATCGTTAACCACCATGGTTGGCCGGATTTTGATTTTTTATAACCCAGGTAGCTTTGGGGTGTCCACATCTAAGCTAAAGTGGCCCTTAAGCTCGTTTTTGGTTGATTAAACACCCGATTAAAGCTAGATCTAGATTCAAATGGCTCATTCGGCATCTCGGGGTTGCGGTGTCGGGTTCTAAAATGTTAGGTCAGCTAAGATAAATGATTTCTTACCTTCGGTTGGTCTTGGATCGTTGAATAGAATAGTGTAGAGATTGTTTGGCTTAAGTGTATGTTTTTTATGGTGTAGGCTAAGGTGTAGAATGATGGAGATGAAAAGGATTTAGGGTTTAAGGGTTATTTATACTCCTATGCCCATGGACCTTAGGGCCATCATCATTCTAAATCCATGATCTAATTCCCTTTATTTTAGCCTACCATTCTTTTACCTTTATTATTATATATCTACTAACTCAAATTAATTCTTCCAACGTAATTAATTTGTTAATATATGTACGCTCATGGAAATTTTGGGATGTTACAAGGATCGAGAAGGAGATTGGATTTGAGGAGATAATGAAACACCGCCTTCTAGTCCGAATTCTTCATCGTCCACCAGTAGCTCGTCGGGTTGGAAGGCTGAATTCAGTGAAACCAAGAGAGCGCATAGAAGTAGGAGAATCGGGAGCTTCAGCGTGATAAAGTAAACGGGAGGGTTTGCAGATCAAAACACTGTGACTGTTTTGCTTCTTTTCTACCATGTTTTGAACTCATCTTTGATTAAGGATTGAGAGAGAATTGATGATATTGATGTCACACCCCAATCTACGACGGAACATGCCGGGGCACAACATAATTTGTATCATAGCTCAAGACACTAAAATAATAATAATAATAATAATAATAATAATAATTGTCAATATCTAATTTATTTCATTCATATCAAGGTACACAAAGTTTTTAAAACAAAAGAAATTACAACAGCATTTAAACTTATATAAGTTTTAGCCTAAAGTATGATCTAAGTTCTCCACTTCAAATCATCTGAAATAACAACCTGCAAGATGCATAAAAATAATTTGTAAACACATGTTGAGCGAGTGATTCACAGTTTGGTGTAAATATAATAGTAATATAGAGAAATAAACAATTCCTTGCTTATATGAATAACATTAGTTAATATAAACAAGTATATGTGTGTTTTCGATGATGCCACTGGATTTCGGACATGTCTATTTGGACGAATTCGCAACCAATAAACAACATAAAGTAAAAGTAAATAATTGTGTCTTTTCGAACATGCCACTAGATTCGGACATGTCTACTCGGACAACGTATGATCATACTATGAGGATGAGATACCAACTAACCATAAAAGCAGTAAACACATAATTCATATAGCTATCAACAATTAATCGAGCAATATCACAACCACGCAAACAATGGAATTGGTTTAAGTATAATACAATAATAATTTCTAACACGAATAATGCCCCCAAAACAAAAATAGAAAAATGGGCATGTGATTACTCACCTTAGAGATAAGGTAGACGGTAACGAGGAGATGGTTAAAGCGTGTTAGTAAGTTAATTCCACGAGGAGTCTCGATGATAAGCCCTAGTTTAGGTTATAATATTAAAAGACATACTCTAACGACATAAACGAACAAGAAAAAAGAAATGATGGGTTCATAATGGATTTGAGATTGATAAGGCGTTATATGTATTATACGTTACTTTTGTAAAATGTTGAATTACAAGCGTAAATGATATAAATATTCACACAACTTACTTATCGATTTTTGGACAATAATTCGTTAATTTATTATTATATATCCATCATATAATTATTTATGTATATATCAAATGGAAAACTCATTTTTTAAGTTTAGTGATGAAAGGTATGTTTAGACAAGTAAAAACATTTCTAATTTATTTATTAATTAATTTATTTATAAAATTAGCCTAAGTCGAAAACTACACTAATTTTATAATTATGTGTGTGTATTCATATACAAAAAGTTCTAAATGAAAAATTATTTTAAAATTTTGTTGGTGTCCGGATTGTTTAAACGATTTATAATAATTATAATAATTGTAAGATAAAAATAATATATGAATTTAAACGATTTAATTTTTTTTTAATTTATTATTATATATGCATCATATTAAAATAATATAAGAGTCGTTAAACAATTTAAATAATAAATTGTGTTAATTTATATGCATCATATAATTATTTATCTATATATCAAACGGAAAACTCATTTGTAAGTTTAGCAATGAAAGGTATGTTTAAACGAGTAAAAATGTTTTTAGTTTATTTATTAATTTAATTATTTATAAAATTAGTCTAAGTCGAAAACTATATTGATTTTATAATTATATGTGTGTGTGGGGTGTATTCATATAAAAAAGCTTCTAAATGAAAAATTATTTTAAATGTTGCTGGTGTCCGCATCGTTTAAACGATTTAAAATAATATTAATTGTAAGATAAAAATAATAGTTAAAATAAAGAATAAAGAAGAAAATAAATAGCAAAAAAATAAAAATAAAAATAAAAGCCGGTTGCCCAGGGACTCGAACCCGGGCCTCTGGGTTGCTGTGTCTTAATGGGTGTGCGCCAACCAACTGGGCTGGTAGCTCACTTGTTTAAAGTAATAAAAATATTTAAACACAAACTGAAACAGCCCCAAAACCATAAGCACCATAAAATCACTAATCCCCAACTGATATTTGATTGCCCTCTACCAATCTAAATTGACAGAGGGCTTTTGTTAGACGACCAAATCCGAGTCTAATCCACACTACAATTAGCGTTTATGATGATGAATCGAAGGAGAACCGTAACCAAGGGTTTCATTATGAACACAAGCTCAAACTTGATCTTAAATGGCTGTTGACTTATGAATGAGATATGGGTTTGCTTGACGTCGAGTAGGAGAGGGTGTATGCTGATTTAATTGAAATATTATCAAGTATTTATAGGGTTTTGAAGATTGGTTTAGCCATGGTTCGTTAATGCCAAAAAGGTTGTCAATTTGCTGTCATATTCCTTGATGAAACGATCATTTAAACGCGTGATTCTATTAACGAGTAGGTGGTATCAATTCCGTGATTTCTGGCTAAATTAATGGATCAAGAAGTAATGGAGATGAAGAGGTGGTGCCGACGGGAATGAAAGAAAGAGAGGGAAAAGGTTTTTTTTATAATCTTTGCACACTAGTGTAAATTGCACATGATAAAATGTCTTATAAATCGTTCAACTAATAAGCGAATTCGAGTGACAAAATCAAATAAAATAAGTAGGGAAATAAAGACAAAACCAAACAAAATAAATAACAATTGGAGAAAAAAATAGAATAAACTAAATGCATTAGGTTTTCGGGTCCAAAAATTGACGAATGTTACATTATTTACAACTTTTGGAAACTTTATCCCGAAATTAGAATACAACAAAAGTTACAATAAGAATAAACTAAGCTGCAAAATCATTTTCGTAATAAAAAGAAAACAAAACAACACAGAGTGACCCGAAAAACGCTACAAATGGGTAATATGACAAGTCCACTTATATATAAGATGTACCAGCGGCGTATCCGCCATGATTTTGTTATATTATATATCATTTGTACTGTTGTGCTATTGTACCCCGATTTTGAGTTGTTCGCACATCAACGTACCCATCAAGATTTCCATGCTAGGGTTTCGGTAATTATGCGTGCACTCATAATTACTTATTTCTTCACATGGTCCGCATGACTCGTTCTATTAGGTGGATTAAAATCATACATACATGTATAAGAAAATCATTTAAACATCAAGATAAAATTTTAAAATAAAGACGAACAAAATCTTTATCGGCCATTGAAAAATAAAGAAAACTCTTGAAGTTAATTATTCAAAATCAGAAATGTGACACCAATAATAACAAATTAATTAGTTTAATGAACGGAAAACAACAAAATCATTAATATCAATATTGAACGATGAAAGATGCAACAAGTTGTCGGGTATTAAAATCAAATGAAAATCTGTAGTAACCGAAAGTAATTATCAAAATAGTTAAGTCAAATATATGAAACATTGAGGTCATTAAAAATTTGTGTAAACCATGGTAACCATAAGTAGTTGGCAAAAACCAATGAAATAATGGCGTTACGTCGTTAGCAATGTTATTATCGGCGAAGTATAACAGTTATGGGGAGGGTTTAAGTTTGAGATGCTTACATTGAGATAATGATAAATCGCAAATGAGAATATAAATCATAAAAATAATATAAATACATAAGGCTCAAATTAGATAGCTATGCCTTAACCAAGTACACAACCCCAATTTAAAAGTAACCGGCCATAGGTAGCTTATAATACGGTTCCTATTAGATAACCATGCACATGGTCCCCATTTCCATTAACGATTACGTTTGGGGTCACCGGTCGTAGGCCTTTAGATTGAATTTAGCATGAGTAAACAATTATAATCTATATATAGTAAAAAACAATGCGTGTCGTGCTTCGTGAGGATAGTAAATGAAGACAAATGCAATAAATGCGAACATGAAAAACATTTTGCATGTGGAGCTTGTCTTCTCGGTGGGGGGGGGGGTTGGTGTGTCTTGGACATAAGGACTTGCGTGAAGTGGTGCCATGATTTCTAAGTTGAAATTCATTGGTATTGATGTACATGCGTCCTTGTGTACCCTGGTTTGCTTGGGTCACTTGAGTTTGCTCAGATTGGTTTGGTTGAGGTTAAATAGCTTGAATGGGTTAGACTTGCATTGGTTGGGCTTGATCAGCTTGGGCTTGTGGTTGGAAGGTTTGGGCTTAATATATTTGGAGTTGGTTGGTTTGGGTAGGTTTGGATTTGATAAAAGTGTTTTGGACATGTGTTGCGAAGATGGCTTGGGCTACCACAATGATAGCAGGCTCGCATAGTAAGGAGTGCGGGTGCATAAGGTAAGGCATAAGATTGGTGATATGGTTGAATAACGGATTGTGGGGGAGATGAGTTACGTTGAGCTTGTATAGTTTCCTGGCAAGAGTTGATAAAGTGATCACAATTGAAGCATTTTCATAAATGTGCGGTAGTAGGGTGGTGAAATTTACATGTGTCATAGAAAGGATATATTCTAGTGTAGGGCTTTTTGTTGGGTTGACTTTGGATATCTTGGGTTGGTGATGGGTTCGAGTTGGTTAGGGTGTAGTTTCGGTCTTTGCATTTGTTGTTGTTGTTGGTGTAATGTGCGTTAATGTGAGTGGGTTTTGGTGAGGTTTCGATATTGACTTCATCAGGAGGTTCGGTTGTGGCTTTTTCGGTAGGCATTTCAGTACTTTTACGTGTTAGGGTTCCGAACTTGACGTGGTTTTCAGTGAGGGTACCAGCAAGAGTTATGGCATCATGGATGATCTTTGGGTCAAGACACAAAACATAGTTTTGAATTTGCATAGGTAAGCCAGAGATATACTTGTCATTGGCTCGATCGATATGGGTTACCATATGCGGGATGAGGAGGCTAAGTTCGTGGAAACGGTCATTATACGCCACATTGTCACCACCTTCTTGTTTAAAATTCTTACTACAAAAAAAGTGACCATTAGAGACTAAACTATAAGAGACTGATATATTAGTCTCGAATACATAGTATCTGTGACTGATTTATCAGTTACTAATAAAATTTGGGACTGATTTTACATGACCGATATTAGGGACCGGTAATCAGTCGCTAATAGTGTGGAAACTTATCTGAGACTGAAAGTTAGTCACAAATATGACTAGGATATATATGGTATTAGAAGGAAACTTATTGGTAACTGAAAATCATTCCGTAATGCATAATGCATAATGACCCAAATGTAAGGCGACTGAACTTCAGTCTTTAACATTTAAAGAATGTATCAGAGATCAAAAACATTTCTTAGTATTCCCAAAACAAATCGAATTAGGGACTAATCTTCAGTCTTGACCGCCTTTTATATATCAAAGAATTAAGGACTGATTTTCAGTTCTAACTATTTGATGCAAATCAACCATTTTTAGTAGAGTATTGGATGCTGAAAATCAGTTTAAATATATATGTAGGGCTCCTTATTCAGGACATATCTGGACAAAGAGTCTCTAAAGAGTTTTATTGATGAAATCAGTAGGGACGGGCATTCCGTCTCTAAAGAGCTGTATTGGGGACTACTTGTTAGTCTTTAAAACTTCTTATTGGAAACTGACTTTATATAAAATTCTAAACTTGACGAAACGTATTAGGGACAATTAGTCTTGTTTAGAGGACGGATTTTCAGTCCCTAGGGTTATAAATTAGAGACTGAAATATCACAGGTGCCGAGACTAATTTACAGTCACTGAAGTAGGGACTAAAATGACTTGGTACCCAAGGACAAATCAAAGACTGAATTTTATGTATGAGAGACTAACCATCAGTCTTTGTTGGTGCCATGCAATGGGGACTGACTTTTAGTTACCAAAACCACTATTTAGGACTAGGCATCCGTTACTGGTCGGAGACTGACAAATCAGTCCCTGATAATCATTAGGTACTGATTGCAGATTATTAAAGACTAATTTTTCAGTGCTAGATAGCTATCTTTTTTGTAGCGCGCCCAAGAAAAGCTACATACGCATCATAGATCGAGTACAATTCGTTATTCACAATGTACAACAACCAATGCGACAACTCACTTGAAATTGTAAACATATAAATTTTCATATAAAGTAATCAAGAGAAATTCTATAGATATTAAAATAATGACTTTAATAAGTAAACGTGAAACAATAATATTAATCTTTGCAATAATAATTATTATAGAAATCCATCGATCAATTAATAAACACTCTAATCGCAAAACCTAACTCAAATCGCATCGAAATCTTAAATCATTTTATCGAGTTATACCTTTTATAATTAATTTATATTGTATTATATTTAACTAGGAATCCTTGTCGGTGTATCCCGAAGGATTTATCTTTCTCACATCATCACTTGTTTTTCGTTCATCCGATCAGGTGAGTATTTCATTCCCCTCTTTTACGTATTTTAACCGTTTTGGGGACATATGCGTTCGTAGATATTTTTATATTATATAGTACTCAACCGCAACTGTTTATCCTTGTGTGTTTATCAGTTTGGCTAACTTGCTATTAGCTTACTTGCTTTATTTGAATGCTATTGCTTACTTCGGCAACTGATGTCCATTATTATGGCAACGGTTTAGTCCCTTCTTGGTAACCAATGTCCATTTATATGGATTGGTTGAGCACTTTCTTTATGGTTTGCTTTCTTTATAGTTGTTTGATTGTTATGTGCTATGGCTTATCTGTATATATCACGGGAACAGTTTGCACTTTTACTTATTATTATATAGTGTCTCAAATCTGGTGATTTACTCACTCAACATTTTGTTGACAAAACCTATTTTATTTTTAACGCATATGCAGGTTATCGTGTGATGAGATCTTTAAGCTTGTATTTGAAGAAAACTTAGGTTGTATGTTAGAGAAGAAGACACAAAAATTAGAATATGAAATTTTGTTTTACTTTGTTAAAATTTTAATTCATGCACTTTGGTTACTTTGATGTATGGTTATTTAATTAGATTTAATAGATATTGTCACATTTAATATTACATGATAGTAACCTTTGAAAAGCTTTGAGCGATCAGTTACGCCCCGGCATTTCCGCTGTAGGTTGGGGTGTGACAGTTTGCTCACGTCATTGGCCATTGATCGCTATAGAGCTTTTGTTCGTACTCAGACTCCAAAACTTGAGATGTTTGACTCTTTGTTTAAGAAGGATTAGGATTAACATGTTATGAAGTGGTTTCGTTTTAGTTTTAAACCTCTTTTCCACACTTTTATATATTAACGTCGCATATTTATGTTTCCCGTATATGTTGTATATCAAGTCGCTTTCGAATCCCTCTGCATCGCGCGGGTTCCTACTAGTAATATTATATAGTAGATGAGAGGTTTGGTGACGCAGCCACGCATTGGTCCACATGGCCTCTCGTAGTTGGTCGTTCTTTTGCTTTATATTTGTTTTTTGTTTTTAATTCGCGTCGGCTCATCGCCGCAAAATGCGTGTTTTTTTCCTGTTGATACCGTCAAGTGATTCCGGCTTAATTCAGCGAGCTCGCGGCTGAAACATGCAATTTTTTCGTTGTGAGTTTTTTTTCCAAAGATTATGGTTGAATTTGCGTCAGTTTGTGGTCGCAACACATGTATATTTTTGTTTTTCGTCGCATTTTTATATTTAAACATGTTAATTTGTTGTATTTTGGGTATGGGCAAATTAACTTCTTGCTTTATTTGGTGTCTTAACCCGATACTGACTGAACTCGTGTCGGTTCGCCACCACAACGCGTGGTTTTCTTTGTATGATTTAGTGCTGATACGTCGATTCTGATTGAATTCACGTCAGTACGTGAGTTTTTTCTGTTCGTCGATTCAGAGATCTACGAATTCGTATTAATTCGTAGCTGCAAAGTGCATATATTTTTGTTTGCTATTCAGTGCAGTATATATGAATGTCAAAAATGACGATTCCGGAAACTTTATTTGGTTTCTTACTCCTTACGAAAAGAAAAGAAAAGAAAAGAAAATTAGTTTTATTTCCTCCCCCCTCGTATATTACATATAAACCCTTTTCTTTTCTTTTAGCTTTTCAATCTCCTTTGATTCTTCTTCATTCTTCCTTTAAATTGAAACCAAATTCTTTGTTGTTGTTTTAAATTTTCGATGGTTTAAATAATAATAATAATAATAATAATAATAATAATAGCTAGGGTTAATCATTCCTATCAGAGTTTCTGTAGAATTGAGCCTAGGGTTTTGAATAATAATAATAATATAATAAGAATGTTTTTCAGTGGCGATCCTTCTTCGAATCGGAAGCGAGTGGATTTAGGCGGGCGTAGTTCCAAGGAACGAGACAGGAAGAAGCTTTTGGAGCAGGCCAAGTTAGAGAGGAACAAACGATCATGGATGCGCCAACAGAACTCAGCCGCTCTCGTCATTCAGGTTCGTTTCAATCTCAAACATGCTCATATATTATATATATTATTACAACACTAGTAGTCATTGAATCATTTTCTCCAGAAATGCTTTAGAGGAAGAAAAGTGGTGAAAGCAGAGCGTGGAAACGCACGACAACGCTTTTATACCACTTATGGCAAACACTGTCAAAGAGTAGACAGGTGCATAAGCTGTCTATTATCCAAAAGTTATTGAAACAGTATTATTAAGTTTGTAATCATATTTGCCACATTATTAATTGTTTGTACAAAAAACACCACTTAAAGATTGTGGCATCTAACTCTTTGCTTCTTTACTTGTTTTCATCATTCAGCCAATGCTTTGGACCCGATTCAGATTTTCTTCGGGAGTTGCATTATTTCCTTAGTCCGCATAACGTTTCTGACTTTTCTACCCTTGTGGAGACATGCCGTTTGCTCTCACAGTTTGCGAAAGACAGTGGTAGTTTTTCTTATCCATATTATAAATCCACTTTTACCACAAGAAATTATCTTTATGGTATTCACCATAGTTATCAAATGCGAGGGCCTGAAGAAGAAAAAGCACTTTAATAAAAAAATTAAAATATATTATGCATATGAAAAATATTACTATTCTTCAAATAAAATAAACAAAAGCTATTATATAACATTTAATATCATTTAATTATTACCAAAAGTTCTATAATAGTCAAGATTCAAATGTAATTCCAGAACTGGAATAACAAAAAAATGTATTAATATAATGCTTTTGACCTCTCCTAGTTCTATGTTTTAGTAGCACTCCTTGCGTTTCTTTTTGCTTGGCTTGTATCTTCTCATGTTCTTGGCATAGACAATGCTGAAGCGCTCACCTAGGAACCATAAGCGGATTTATTGAGCCTCGCCTTAAAAATTGGCCTAGGCGCAAGAAGCGAGGGCTTTTAATAACTGTGGTATTCACACTTGTTTATCATATGGCAGGGGGTGTTTTGAAGCTTTTTGGTGGCTCTGATTATTTGTCTAAACATGCTCTGGTGGATTTTAGGGTTAAGATGCTTGCTTATGCCTGTATACAGACTGTACATCATAATAGGTTTGTCTTATGTGATATATCATATGAACATATTTATACATGTATGGTTTCTTGTTTTCTGTTTGAGTAAATGAGTAATATGTTATTTTGAACAGATATCAGTTCAAGGACGAATTGCTACCCACCTCTTTGGACTCTGGTTCACCGATTAATATCCTGCTGAAAGCAGCAGCAATGTTGATTGATCCCAAACTTCCATGGTCTTGTAAGATAGTCAGCTATCTTTTGCAGAAAAACATATATTGCATTTTCCGGGAGCTTGTTATTACTGGAAAGGTATACTTTTCAACTTCCACTTTCAACCCAATTTGATTTGTTAAGAGCTAAAATCTAATCCGATATTACTCGTTAAAATTTGTTGTGCTGTTTTGTAGGAAAGTTATAAATCTGAAGGGCGTGTCGGGGAAGTGTCTTTAATGGAGACAATTCTTGCCCTAGTTATTGCTCATACTGGTCAAGGACATTGTGTTTGTTCAGATGTTGACCTAAAATGGAGCTTTACTTCACAAATTCTTACAATTCCTTTTCTATGGCAGCTTTTTCCCTACTTGAAGGAGGTAATTGAAGTGTTTTAGATTTAGTTATTTGATCTCAAGTCACAATAATCAAATTTAAATGTTTGGATTGCTTCTGCTTCTTATTTCTGTTTGTCTAGGTAGTAATTAGTTTTGGATGATCATTTTCATAACAACTGCAACAAATAATTAAGCGTATGCTAAAAGTTACCTATTTTCTCATTATCTCACCTAACCTAAGTAACATTTACTCCCATGTATGCTCAAATATAATGACTTAAAGTAGTACAAGCACACCCAAACACTATTTTCTACAACCATATTGTTGCTTTGATTGTTTAGGTTCACATGTAAAATTGTGAATCAGGTAAGAATTTGAGTGTAGTCCGATTTGGGCTATAAGATTATTCTAGAGTCAGTCTTTTATTGTAAGTGTATTTTCAGTTTGTTTATTTCTGGAGTTTTGCGGTGCGCGCATATAATGTATATATGTGTGAACCCTCGGGTGGGCAAAAGTGAAATTGCACTAATTTTGACATTATTTTACTAATCTCGTGAAAATAACGTTAAAAGTGGCGGAAGGTTAATCAGGCATCATGTGGTGGCGTTGATAGCCGAAAGACAAGGGTACATGCACCGATCAGCCGGTGTCCCGATGATTGAGTGCTATGTGCCTTATGTCCAAGGCTTGATGCAAAACTACTATCGAGCCGGGGGTCTCACCGGAAGCAGCCTCTCTATCCCTATGGGGTAGAGGTAAGGCTGTCTACATCTTACCCTCCTCAGACCCTACCATAGCTTTGCTATTGGTGGGATATACTGAGTACGATGATGATGATGATGTTGGATTTTTATGTAGTTTTCTATTTAATGGTTTTAGGGTTTTTTGTCTTTTCAAGTTTGGGTCTTATCTAAAGGGTTCATTGGTTTAATTATTATGTATGCAATGCAATACATGATTGTTAATTACTTTTGTTCAAATCTGCTGCGATTTCTTGTTATAAGTTTTAACTGTACCGGGTTCTGATTATTCAATATTACTTTTAAACAATTAATAATTGTTTTATGTACAGATTTATGTTACGCGAGGATTATGCCAGCATTATCTTCATGATATGGCAACACATAAAAGTTATGAAAAAGTATTGCCTGCTGACATGTCAGTTGATTCCCCTGGTTATGCCTGTCTTCTTGGTAATTTACTGGAAGCAGTTGGAGTTGCTTTGGCTCGGCCTGCATGCCCATATGATATGGTACACAAATGCATTTTCTTTTTATTTGTTTTCTTGCAAAAGAATTTGTGTTGGTTATTTAATTACATTATCTTGTTCAGGCTATAGATTTTGCTAACGTTGCAACGTTATTGCTGGAGTTACTTCCTCCTATCCAAACATCAAATTCAGGTAGTAGATAAGAAAGTATGTTATTCAGCACTCAAGATTCACTTGATTATTGAATTAGGCTTATTTAAAAAATGTTAATATACTGCAGAGTCAGTAACGAGTGATGATATGGTAATTGAAGATGCGCCAGAAGTAGTACCTCTTAGTAAAGAGTTGGAAAAACAGATTTCAAATGCTATAGATCCGCGCTTTCTCTTACAACTGGTATGCTATATTGACGTTCTGTACTAGAGGTGTCTATTTCAACTTGTTCATATGCAAACCTGCATATTACAAAGTAAAGAAGTTTATTTATAGCAGTATTATTTTTAAATACACAAAAGGTGCCCTACATATATACAAATGTACATGTATGAAGGAAATGAATCATAAAATGCTTAAGTGCTAAAGAATTGCAAAGCTTGTTTTTTATATAAGAATTCAAAAATTTATGAAAACTATAATTTATTTGTTATCGTATTGTAAACAATTGTACCTATACATATTTACGTTTACTTTTATATAAGAATTCAAAAATTTATGAAAACTATAATTTATTTGTTATCGTATTGTAAACAATTGTACCTATACATATTTGCATGTAAACGTATATACATGAAAAAAAATTGTTAACATGACGAATGATTGTGTAGAGGACATGTTAAATAAACACAAATAAATATTTTTTTTTTATTAATTTATGAAAACTATAAATTTGTAGAGGAGATATTAAATAAACACAAATGAATAAAAAGAATTAAATAAATCACGAAAACTATAATTTTGTTTGGTAACGTTGTAAATAATTATCATATACATACTTGCACTTTATACGCCCTGCTTGCGGTGCGCGCATATAATGTATATACGTGTGAACCCTCGGGTGGGCAAAAGTGAAATTGCGCTAATTTTGACGTTATTTTACTAATCTCGTGAAAATAACGTTAAAAGTGGCGGAAGGTTAATCAGGCATCATGTGGTGGCGTTGATAGCCGAAAGACAAGGGTACATGCACCGATCAGCCGGTGTCCCGATGATTGAGTGCTATGTGCCTTATGTCCAAGGCTTGATGCAAAACTACTATCGAGCCGGGGGTCTCATCGGAAGCAGCCTCTCTATCCCTATGCGGTAGAGGTAAGGCTGTCTACATCTTACCCTCCTCGGACCCTACCATATGAAACGATGATGATGATGATGATGATGATGATGATACTTGCACGTTACTATATATAAATGAAATTTTATTATAATGCCCTTGAATTGTAAAGAAGATTGTTAAATAAATGAAATTTTATTATGATGCCCTTGAATTGTAAAGAAGATTGTTAAATAAATACGCAAGTGAAGCCACCTAGTGTGTAGTCAAATGCTTAGAATGTCCCAGGTGATATTAAAAGAAATGATATTATATTAGTAATATGGCTTTATGGCTTTTGTAATCTTCTTCTGTAGAGATTTTTGTCATCCTGTTTTTGCATATTATTTTGTTTTCAGAAATAAGTGACTTATTCTTAAACCTCTTTTCTCTACTTGCCAAACAGACAAATGTACTTTTTGGAAACCCTTCACTTGTTGCTGATTCAATCGATAAAATAAGTGATAAGGAAGCAGCAGCCATTGCTGCAGCTTGTTCTTTCCTCCATGTGACTTTTATCATTTTGCCCCTGGAGCGTATCATGACAGTTTTAGCTTATAGAACCGAGCTAGTATCTGTACTCTGGAATTTCATGAAACGATGCCATAAAAATCAAAATTGGTCTTGCTTGTTGGCTGTGTCACCATACCTGCCTGCTGATGCTTTCGGCTGGCTCCTCCCTTTAGCGGTTTTCTGCCCTGTGTACAAGTATGCATCTTATTTTTTATTATATCTTTAAACTTATGACAATTTAATATAACCTCAAAATCATATGTTTGTAATTAGGCACATGCTTATGATTGTTGACAATGAAGAGTTCTATGAGCAGGAAAAGCCTTTGTCACTAAATGACATCAGATTATTGATTGTTATGCTAAAACAGGTATTCTTTCTTTGTTACTTTTTAAATTGATGATATCAGTCTTTGTCACTATATTTATTGTTGCTTCTTTGTACAGGATTTGTGGCAGATTCTTTGGTTAAACCCTGTGACAGCAATGAAGTTTAATACAAACACTCTTTCGTTAAAGAAGCACCGTGTTGAGTTTCTTCAATATAGGGTTATTGTTGCAGCTTCTGAACTTCTTTCACAGGTATGAAGAAGTTGCATCAATAATTGTAGTTTTTTCATGTTTTGATTTGAGATGACGTGTAAATCTACAATACAGTTGCAAGATTGGAATAATAGAAGGCAGTTTGTACATCCAAGTAACTTCCATGCGGATGGAGTCAACGATCATTTCATTTCTCAGGCAATACTTATTCTTTCTTCAACATTAACTTATTATTAGAGAATGTTGTGCAATGGTCCCTGTGGTTTGACACTTTGACCATATTGCAAGTTTGGTTCTCGGGGTTAAAAAGTTGCAAACTTAGTTTAAACATATGTGAGAGGGTTGCACGTTGAGTCCCCTCTGTTAATCCCAGTTAGTTTATAACAAAAAGATGAGGTCATGTGCCATTCATGTGGGTAATAGTCTCTTTTTTTTTTCCGAATTTTGAACAATAATAAAAACACTTTCAAACTCCTAACGTCGACTTCATCACCTTTGATCAATTTATAATAAAAAGGTTCGATGCATAATCGAAGGTGATGAAGTCAACATTTTGAGTTATGGAGTTTGAAAGAGTATTTTGTTAGGGTTCCAAAATTTGAACAGAGAATTATCCTCTTACATGAATGACACATGACATCACTTTTCCGTTTACTATCTGGGATTAATGGTGGGGACTATATGTGCAACCCTCTCACAAATGTTTAGACTAAGTTTGCAAATTTTGGAATATGGGGACCAAACTTGCAATATGGTCAAATCATAGGGATCATTTGTGCAATTTCTTCTTGTTATTATTATTATTGTTATTATTATTAGCATCATTTTTATTATTTATATCATCGTGACTAGCAGGCTATGATTGAAAACACAAGGGCGTATGACATACTGAAACAAGCTCCTTTCTTGGTGCCATTTACTAGTAGAGTTAAATTATTCACTGTGAGTTAAAAGTTAAACTCTTGTTACAAGTTTCTATCTTGTTTTATCCAAGGTTCATAATTTATAGTTATATTTTAATTCTACAGTCACAGCTGGCTGCGATCAAGGAAAGACCCGGGTCCCACTCACTTTTTAACCGAACCACGTTTAAGATAAGACGAGACCGTATTCTAGAAGATGCTTTTAGTCAGTTGAGCACATTATCTGTAGAAGATCTTCGTGGAGTGGTACATATTTTATGCATCAATTTTATTTTAATTTTAATTTTAATTTTTTAAATTTGATGTTTCATGTTTTGATGGTGATATGGGCATGTAGATTCGGGTTACTTTTGTGAATGAATTTGGAGTAGAGGAGGCGGGTATTGATGGTGGTGGGATTTTCAAAGACTTTATGGAGAATATCACTCGAGCAGCTTTTGATATGCAGTATGGACTATTTAAGGTCAATACTTATACAACATAATCTTGTTTCTTGCACATACACTTGCTTTTGATCGTTTGTAAATTTAAGGTTTGCTTTTGATATATCTAGGAGACAATCGATCACCTACTATATCCTAATCCTGGATCGGGAATGATACACGAACAACATCTGCAATTTTTCCACTTTCTTGGAGTTATTCTTGGAAAGGTATTTGCATAACTACTTGATATTATATTCTCTTTAGATCATCAAGAACCACATGCCATTGTTTATGTGTTATTTTAGTCGCCATAATATCTGAATTTTTATGATGGATTATTTCTCATATTCTTGACGTTGCAGGCAATGTTTGAAGGGATTTTGGTTGATATACCATTTGCTACATTTTTTTTGAGCAAGCTGAAGCAAAAGTAAGTATTTTTAGAGTTCAAATAAGTGTATATTGCTCTCCTAATTGTTTCATCTGAGATAACAGAGCAAATGAGCTTGTAACGAACTGAACAAACATGAACAAATGATCGAACACAAACAATAAGGGAGTATCTTGTTCGTGTTCATTTGTTAAGAAATTGAATGTTTACCCGTTCATTTGTTAATGGTATAAACGAATGGTTCACGAATGTACACGAAAACAAACGAACAATCATAACTGAACAAACATAACCGAGCGAACACCAGTTTAAAGTAAGCGTGAGCATCATTTGTTGGGCTTAAAAATCATAAAGCTAGACTAAATTGTATTTGGTGATATTTTATTTTTATAAAACTAGACCAAGTTGTTATTGGTGAAATTTTTAATTTTAATACAATTAGACTAAATTGTAGTAGGCCTAAAAAGTTACAATATGAAACGAAAACAAATGTAAACAAACGGACATAAATGAACAGTCGTCCATGAACATAAATGAACTAACGAGACTTGTTTTCATGTTTTTTAACTCAAAAGAACAAACAATGTTAAGGCGATACAACACCCATATTTACTTGGTTAAAGTAGTATTTTATTTTAAATTTCTACATCATGCTTTTATTTGCATTTTCATAATTCATAATGAGAAATATTCTAACTATAATCCCCTTTCAGGCACAACTATTTGAATGATTTGCCGTCTTTGGATCCTGAATTATATCGCCACCTTATTTTTCTAAAGGTTTGTTTTTTGAAAAAATAATGGTTTTTAAGTTGTAACAGAATCGTAACCTCTTTTGAACAAACTTTTATTGCAGCGCTATGAAGGTGACTTGGCAGAGTTAGAATTATACTTTGTAATTTTTAATAATGAATTCGGGGAACAAACAGCAGAAGAACTAATCCCAAATGGAAAGAATGTACGCGTTGGCAATGATAATGTTATCACATTCATTCATCTTGTTGCCAATCACCGTCTCAATACTCAGGTGTTTTATTTATTATGTTTTTATTATATCTTTTGTTTATGTTAAGCGTCACTCACATGCATCGTGTTTTCAGATACGTCTACAAAGTTCTCATTTCTTGAGAGGATTTCAACAGCTTATTCAGAAAGATTGGATTGACATGTTTAACGAGCATGAACTTCAGGTCTTGTGATCTTTTGATATGTAGAGATCTGGATTATTATTTGCTATAACCGAACATACAATTGAATATGAACAGGTTTTCTTGTTCGTGTTCATTCATTAAGAAAATGAACTTGTTCGTAAATGAATGGTTCACAAACGTAAACGGACACACTTAGCTTTACATAAGTGAACAAATAAAACTGAGCTAAAAGCGATTAAAATTTAAAATTAAGTGTGGACAACCAATCTTTGGGCCTAAAGAGTTATTGTAACTAGAGTGAATTGTAATAGGTCTAAAAGGTAAATGTATATATTAACTAATGTAACAAATGTAAACTAAGGAACATAAATGATAGAATGAGACGTGCTCATGTTTGTTCAGTTAGTTAAATGAACAAAATATGCTGCTCATGTTTGTTCGTTTATTATAAATGAAATTCCGTCAACGGTTCATGAACATTTCACTGAACATTTAGTTGGTTTCCAATTCTATTATTTATAATTGCAAACATAAGTTTTTTAAGCTACTAAGGGTCGTATGGTTCAAAAGCGTTGGTCTTCTAAATGATTTTTTTCAATTTTATTTATATTTTTTTTAGATTTAGATTATTTCTGTAATTTTATTATATTTTTATAATTACATTTAATGCATACTTAACTTGTTTGTTTTCTGTTTCAACTACTTTCTGCAGCTTCTGATATCAGGGTCGGTTGATGGATTCGATGTGGATGACCTTCGTTCAAACACCAATTATGCTGGCGGATATCATCGTGTAAGTTTGGATTTTATTTTATTTTATTCTTATTTAAGTTTAAATTTAGTCTATCAGCACTTTCTATCAGAAGTCATACATGCTATTAAATTTAATCTTCACAGGAACATTATGTCATTGAGATGTTTTGGGAGATTCTCAAGAACTTTTCCTTGGAAAATCAGCACAAGTTTTTGAAGTAAGATTGACTTCTTTGACACTATTAGTAGGCTTGTAAACAAACCGAACGGACGCAACATTTAAACGAACCGAATAAATGATAAAAACACGGAACAATTAAACAAGTGGAGTTTTCTTGCCCATGTTTTTTTGTTAATAAAACAAATGTGTTCGTGTGCGTTAGGTTCGTTTGTTTACAATGAAAATGAACGGTTCACGAACATAACTGAACATATTATAAACGGACATAACTGAGCTAAGACCAATTAAAAGTAAATGTGACAACAATGTGTTGGGCCTACAAGTTATTAAAACCCGACTATATTGTAACGAGGTTAGAAAGTTGTAACCGAATTTTTTAAAGAACGTAAAAGAACGAGGGCAAAAATCGGGGGGAAGGGCAGGGCATAAATATTCAAGAGAAGTCTCAAGCACAATAGGCAGGCGCTCATTTGATTTCTCAAGATAAACAAATGTAAACTAATGAACATTCACGAACATAAATGAACGAACGAGACATGCGCTCATGTTCGTTTGTTTATTAAATAAACATAAACGAATTCCTGTCATACTGTTCATGTACAATTTACTGAACTTTCAGTTTGTTTACACTCCTAATTATTATTACTTTTTTATTCATTTCTTGTTCTAGTTTAATCAGTTTCGTAATGTCTATATTTGATTTTATGTTAATTCCAAGCTAGTCCTCTAATAAATATTCAGTGCTTCAGATTTTGCATATATATGATTCGGCCCAATCTTTTTTAACTTTATAACAATCTTTTTAACTTTATAATTGCTAAAATATTTTGTTAGGTTTGTGACGGGATGTTCAAGAGGTCCTCTGCTAGGATTCAAGTATTTGGAACCCTTATTTTGTATACAACGGTACAATGTCTATATATTATGGTGAAACTTATAATAATATGATACTATTTGGTGTATTATTTATTGGTTTTACAGAGCTGCTGGTAGTGCTTCTGAAGAAGCTCTTGAACGATTACCGACATCAGCAACTTGCATGAATCTGTTAAAGCTTCCTCCATATCGAAGGTTTGTTATGTTCTCTAATTCGTAAGAAGAAAGATTAGGTATAATGGTCATACTTCATATCAGGATATGAGAGTTACCGAACCGAACTGGATCTTGTTCATGTTCATTCGTTAAGCATTTATCAGGCAAACGAACGGTTCACTAACACAAACCGAATGGAATGTCTTGTTCGTGTTTGTTAGTTTACAAAACGAACATAAAACAAACAAACGAACACAAATTCACATAACAGATATTAATGTTATT
The DNA here is from genome assembly GCF_021521415.1 of Bidens hawaiensis. Lineage (NCBI taxonomy): Eukaryota > Viridiplantae > Streptophyta > Magnoliopsida > Asterales > Asteraceae > Bidens > Bidens hawaiensis. The sequence goes on from NW_027498028.1 coordinate 81,985, forward strand.
ACAAAACTTTCTTAAACTCAAGTATCAGGCGTTATCACTCAAAAAGAAATATAAATTTAGGTACTAGGGTTTCTAGTATTGGAGTTGAGATGAGAAACTAAGAAAAATATAAAAAAATTAAATGTTAGGTTAATAAACTAGAAGATAAAACAACATAAAATATAAAAACCTTATATACTAATACACATGAACGACCATAAATGGACGAACATATAATGAATATAAACAAACAAATTACTGACCGTTCAGGAACACAATTGAACAAAAGCTATTTGATGAGTTACCTCGGACCTATAGTACGAGAATAACTCTGTATAAATATCTAGATCGAATGATCTAGCTTCAGACCATTAGTCTAAATTTATAGTTTTAAACCTTGCTAAACCATTTGTCTTTGCTCACAGTTAAGACATACAAACACAGTTGAACAAAAGCGATCTCTGTTCGTGTTTGTTCACCGAACTGAATTCCTTGTTTATGTGTGACCATTTATTAACGAACATAAAAGCCTTCAGTTCGTTTATGAAATAAGTAAATATGGATTTTGAAGTAATTTAAATGGATATATGTGATATTAATGGTTTTTTTTCATGGGTAAATTTGATATTATGCAAGTTTTTAGGGGTTGCCTCATGATTAATTAGCTAAACAGGTAGCCAGCCCTGACTGAATTTTAAATGCCTATAACCTCTTAAATCGCTATGTTTAGGTATTTATAGTGTTATTATTATGTATCACAAAATAAAGTAGTTATTTACATAACATATATTTCCAGTAAAGAGCAAATGGAGCAGAAGCTGTTGTATGCTATAAATGCGGAAGCGGGCTTCGATTTAAGTTGAACATATTTTGTTTTAGACCGTGCGGTAATCAAACTAAAATCAAAGGTAGGTAATATGTTGCATATTTAAGGAGAGCATGTACATAATGTAGTTGTGGTATTGCAGCTGCAATGCAATGTAGAATATGACATTTTTATAAGGGAAAAAAAGAGGGTTTGAATTGTTTTTGTAGATGGATTGATTTGTTTTTTGCAATTTCTGGTCCAACCAATGACTAGTTGATATTCTCTTATCATTTTTCTTTGTTCGTATGTTATTGTATTTGTGCTGGTTGTAAGAACCCCAACTAAGCGCGATTAATCGTTTAGTGACCTTATCGATTTGTCGCTGATTAATTCCCATTTGTCCACCATAATTTTTGGAATATATATGTAAAATTTATAATTTACATATTAATTTTAATCCGATTAATTATGATTTATCGCTGGTCTGCCCTACTGCTCAACCATTAATGAATGAATGATTACACATGTGCATACCTTTATCAAAACTAGTTGAGAGTAAATTCAATAGCAAATACCTTATTTAAAACTTATATTTCAAATCACATTCATAGATGAATAATTAAGTTATTCACACATGAACTTAATTATATTGAATTATATTTATTTGTTGCCCAAAACTATGTTTGAAAGATTTGAATATGATACTTTTGCGAATCATAAAAAAAATAAAAAAAAAATTAAGATCCTTTGTTGGCCTTTCACATTAAACCCACATGTGATTCTTGAGACATATAGTGGACACTGTATTTTTTTCGTTTATTGTGCATAATACATATAATAATTTCTTTTTAGGTCGGGGCACCCATGTAAATAGGGTGTATGGTTTCTAAATCATATGGCAACACTATCCCATCCCATGTGGGTAAGATGCATAGCTTTATTCCATAGTAATGGTTTGCCACACAAAACTGATTCATTGTTGATAATTGAAGAATTAAAATGAATTAATAAAGTTTTAGGGTGCTTGTGGATAGATGCTGCTAGTAAATTTGTGATTTGTGGGTAATTAAGAATAGAAATGAGGTGACAGTACATGATTGACCGGTGCATAGATAATACGCAAGAGTACCCATCCCCCCCCCCCCCCCACACACACACACAATAATTCTTAAGTTATATAACTTAACTGTCTTAAACTCATCGTATCTATTTTTCTAGCTTTATAAACATTCTTTTTCTCAAGCTTATCTGGTTGTTAAAAGTTTAAAACTTGATTAGAGACATGATGAATCATGTCGACAAAAAACTTGCACTACTAGAAAACTAGGGTATCACCGACGACTTTTTCCCATCTGTAAAATAACACAAGATACTGTCATAATTCCTACTACTGTTGCGACTCCTATGTCACATCGTAGGTCAGGATATGCCGGGGCGTGATCTGTTGGTTCACAACTCATAAGACACTATCATACGATTTAAATAACAATATCTAAATTACTTTATTAAATTCAAATCAATTACACAAGCTTCAAAAAATTACAAATAAGACCAAAACAAATAATAAAAAAACAATCAAATATGTATATTTTTATTTAGTAATCTAAAGCCAAACTAAACTAAGTTCTTCAATCACTTCAATCATCCAAGATAAACATCCTACAATATGCGTAAAAATAGTCCCCCCCCCCCAAAAAAAAGTATTTGAAATCAGAAAAAAAGGGGAGGGAGTAATACTAATTACATACCTTATAAGTTAGGCGAGATAATAAAATAATGTTAAATGAGGAATATAACGTGCTAACTGATCCGACACAAATGAACCTGAAACTTGGAGATAATAAAAATAAAGTAGAATTAAAACCGAGCATAATGCATCCGGAATCAGATTAAACAGCATGTGAAACTCAAGATATGAAATATTTAATGTTTAAGCGAGCTGGTACTATTCAAAATCCGAACTTCGAATTGGGAGTCGGGTTCTGACCTGTACACCCGAATTTCATGACGAACAAAAAATTCTTTTGGCCCGAAATGTAGTTCCGACTAGAAGTTAGAGACATCAAATAGTCAAAGGACTTGACTATTTTGCCCTTAAACGGGCTGGAATCAAATTGACCACCGAGACTCGCTCAATCCCAAAAATTGATTGAGGGTTTTTGTAAATTGAATGAAAACAAATGCGATCACAGAAGACAACCTACCCGGAAGATGAATGGAACTATGAGAAAACGCGTGTCAAATGGTTTTGGAAGTTGAAAGTTAAACCGAAAGATGAAAACTTGATGAAGAACACAAAAAACACCAAAGTAAACGGCTGGTGGACGATGGAGGCTGATGTTGCAGAATATTTTAGGGTTTATGAATTTGATTTGATTAAATATCACTCCCAATTCGTTTATTAGGTAATATCTCGATTAAGGAAACCAAATAAGCTTATTATGACCAAATTGGGTCAATTAACCAAGATTTCGGTTTGATCAACAAGAAATTGAACATGGACATGTTATATTATCAGAGAACGTAACTTGGGGCTTAATTTTCGAGATATAGGGTCGTTTAAGGAAGGATTTAACAATGCACGAACCAAATATAACACAAAACTGATCTGCGCGTCGGTTGAACATCTTGATGGGGTTTAGGGGACCCCGTCGCGCTACACTAAGGGTGGATTCCTACCAGATTTTTATTTTTGACATTTCCAGTCCTTATAGTTCCCAAAATGCATTTTTAGCCATTTTAAGCGATTTTAATGGTTTCTAAGGGTTGTTTGACAAGTTTGAAAGTTATGAAAATATAAAATAAGTTAAATCAAGTTAATTACTAATAAATACAAGTTTTTATTAATATGAAATATCCTATTTACATTCCCCAATCGGGTAAACAAATACGAATACGGAAAATCCGAAATGTTACATCATACCTGTTGTTGCCACTGCTACATGTAACTGCTCCTGCCGCTCCTACATGCTCTTGCAACTCCTACTTGTTGTTGCCACTACTACCTGCTGCTCATTCTCCCGTCGCCGTCGCCGCTGCGGCAGCTGCTACCATCACGACTACCACGACCACCACCACCATTACGGCTAATATCAATAGTTCATTTTGAGAAGCCTTGATATGATTGATTACAAGCTTATTATGTTACGGATCTAGTCAATTGATTTGAATAGATTTAGGTTTATAATGATTTACGTTAACTGTGTGTTAGTGTGTGTATTAAGAGAATATTTGGACATAGTAACGAGAGGAAATTGGAATGATTCAGAACTGTTAATTAGAAATAAACATACAAGGGATATATAGACGATGAGCTCATTCGTTAGACATGCCCTAACGAATGAGCCTCATTCGTTATCAATACATTATTATCATTCGTTAACTAAACGAATGAACACATACGTTACCCTCATTCGTTAACATCCCCTAACGAATGAGGACGAATAAACACGCGTAGCTCATTCGTTATTAGCTCTCTAATGAATGAGCCTTACATTAGCGAATGTACTTTAATACTTTTACCAAAAGACCCCTATACATTAGTCTAATTACAAAATACTTTAAAGCAAAGATCGAGACGTAAAGCGATGCATCAACAAACTCCCCCTCGTCTCGAGCTCTTTGTGTCTTCACTTCTTGAATCTGCTAGTCTTCCAATCAACACAACTATGTATCCCAAATGCATAACATACTCAAACTCAGTATTCAACCCCGTACCCAATACAATTACTGCCTCGATGGTCTTGTTGTCGTAATACCATCGATTAAACTTCTTATAAAGACTCTGAGGAAAAGTCTTTACAAGAACCTTCTTCAAAGTACGCGACGACTTTACTTTAAGTACCAGTTTCCTCCAATCGGTATGCATATCTATCTCTTTGATATATTTACGTGTAGGCACTTGTGGTTTGAAAATTTTAAAGCCATAAATTACCTCATGCACCAAGTGGCGGTAGAATCAATCAGCCATCTGATTTCCTCCTCGATTCATGAATGACTTAGTAGCTAGTGCACGAACATCCTAACGTGTCATAGTAAACACGTCAGCAATGTGTTTGAAGTATTGAACCTCGTGCTCCCATTTCAGATCAGGCTCATACATCCATGAGATAATGTTACCTTTGACCGTCTTCACTGCTACAAACTTCTTCATTTGGTATGCTGATTCTCGAGCCTTTGACTGCTTATAATCTTCACATTCAGCGTATCTCAATGCCTCGATCATCTTGTTCATCTTAGACATCTTGTGACTCAGTCTAAGATACTTTAGTCTTCCATTTTACTTTCTCTTTCCCCTTCTTTAGACGTTCTTCAGCTAATTGAAAGTGCTCATTCGTTAATAATGGAATTCCTTCATCAGAGTTGTTGAACTGAGTATATAAGTCAGGATATTCTTTAGCTGTCACGTCTTCAACCTCCACATAATCATAATCAAAAGACGTATTCCCGGATGGAACACTGTTATCAAATCTCACCTCCTCATTGTCCACCACCTCAACATCCTGTTTTCTCTCCAATTCATTCACCGCCTCCCCATTTAAATTAAGAAGCAAGGCGATTTGTTCCTTTGTTAACCAAATCCTCTTGCATTGCTTCTACCCAAATGTTGTCTTTCAAAGCTTGAACAATGTTCTTGGGTTCAATTCGGGATAGGAAGCATGAGTACACACAAATGTTTGCAGATTCAGATGCACTTCTTGTTACTCTTTCATGAAGGTCACCAATTATGTTCTCAGTTGGATGATTTCTTTCAACAAAGGAAGTTTGGATAATTTGATTTGAAGTAATATTTGAGTCAAGATTTGTATCATTGAGATCAGGTTCCTCAATGACCACATCTGATGCTATATTGTTCATTTCAGCCTCTTCTTCAACATTATGTTCGGATGTTGTAGCAATATCACTTCCAATGTTCAAAGTTTGAAACAAAGTTTCAAAAGTTGATTGTATTTCATCTTGTTCTTGATCATGCTAGTTATCAGGTTGCACATCATTCATGACATGACTTTCTTGAACAGGTGGTTGCTCAAGATTATCATTTTGCTCATCTTCTGATGTCAGAAGCATTTTATCAAAAGAAAATTCAGCAAATCTGTTAGCAACTTTTGACCATAATTTGTCCAAATCAACCTTCTTTTCAGATTTTTCTTCATGGAGACTTGTTCTATACAAAGTTTCATCAAAGTCTTCAGGATAAATATTTAAATACAAGATAAAATAACCAAGATACTCCATCAACTGAATTGAATTGATTTTCATTGAATATCATATCTGAAGATTCAATCACACTCAAATGATCTTTCACATAGACTCTATAAGCTTTTGAGTGTGTGGAGTATCCAACAAAGAAACATTCTAAAGATTTTGATTGAAACTTGTTCAGGTAGTCTTTGGTATTCAACAAAAAACACTTGCATCCAAAAGGCTTGAGGAACTTGATGTAGGATTTTCTTTTGAACAAAATCTCATATGGAGTATTGTCTTGACTTTTGTTGAGAAGAACTCTGTTATGAACATAGCAAGTAGTGTTGATAGCTTCTGCCTAGAAAGTAACAGGCAGATAAGCATCTGCTATCATGGTTCTTGCAGCTTCAGTTAATGTTCTGTTTCTTCTTTCTGCAACACTATTTTATTCAGGAGTTATAGGGGTACTGAATTGTTGAAGAATTCCTTTTGCTTGACAGAATTCAATCATAACCCCATTCTTGAACTCAGTCCCATTGTCACTTCTCATAACCTTTACCCTCAGATCTAGTTGATTCTCAATCCTTGTCGCACAACCTTTAATTAATTCAGTAGCCTCATCCTTGGAATTCAGAAAGTAAACCCAAGTATATCTTGAAAAATCATTAAAGATCACTAAACAATATCTCTTCTTCCCAATACTAGGAATACTCACAGGACCAAAGAGATCTATATGAAGCATTTCCAGCACTTGTTCAATGGAGTTTATGAGCTTTCTCTTGTGTGATGATTTATGCTGCTTTCGTTTTTGACATGAAATGCACTTGTCATCCAGCTTGAACTCCCTTGTTGGTAAACCAATGACATGCTCACCTTTAACAAGTTTGTTCATATTCTTCAAGTTGACATGACAAATCTTTATGTGCCACAACTTTGTTTCATTTTCAGTGGCCTTTAATACAAAACAAGTACCACCTCTAGAAATGGCAAATTCAGTTCATATAAGTTTTCATTCTCAGTTCATATAAGTTTCCATTTCTAGGAGCCATCATCATTATCATATCAGGAGGAATTACAAATTCAGGTTTGAGAATGAAACAATGAGAATCATCAAATTCAACCTTATAACATTTATCACAGATTTGTGATATGCTCAATAGGTTATATTGTAATCCTTCCACATAGAACACATTATCAAAAGACACTTTTCCATTAGTGAGAATGCCTTTCCCCACAATTTTCCCTCCATTCTCATCACTCCCAAATGAAAATGTTCCTTCAAACTTTTCTTCATAATTTACCAGTGACCTCTAGTCACAGGTCATGTGCCTGGAACATCCACTGTCCATATACCATACATCATTCATTGGTGTGGACTGTTCCTGCACAAATCAAAGAAAAGGAATCAGTTAAGTGATGAAATACTAGCTAAGTCAGCTTGCAAATCATCAACAACAAGACCAATTGTTGCATATGGTTTGGGGTCCTCATAAACAATCTCACATGAATCGTCAGATTCATAACCATGTTCACATAATTCTCCCACATAAGGAACTATGATTTTGCATTCTTCAATCACATATCCCCTTTTAATCATTGTTACTTGTGTTTATGTTCTAGGTTTCCACAAAAATCCATGTGGCTCAAACCCATGTTTCAAAAGAAATTTCTCATCACCATTTAGTTCTTTTGAACACATTCTTCTTAATCTTCTCTTCACATCTTGGTGACTTTTCAGAATCAACAGATTTCACTGATTTAGAATCCACATCAGGGTTAATTCTGATGGGTTGTTTATTCATTGGAGCCTTCTTCTCTATCAAATCCTTCTTCTTCTCTTTCTTGTCAACTGTTTCATTTCTTTTCTCACTTCCCTCTCCAACACTGTTGACTGGATCATCAAGCATCTTCTTACCCTTTCCTAAGTAATCATTGTACTTTTTCTTGTAAGAACCAAAGTCTTGTCCAAACTTTGTTGTGTCAGGGACATGAATTGGTTTATAGGCGAACATTTCATTATAAGAATCAGTATGATGTCTATACACATCACAAATTTTACACCAAACTTGCCCTTTGAAGCTCTCACTTGAGTTTCCCCTTTTAAACCCTTCACTTGGTCTTGGAGGATCAACTCCAATAGTCTTTTGAGTAAAGAGACCATCATAGTTAATTGATAAATGTACAAATTCTTCAATCTTTATGTCTTGTCTCTAAATGAACTTTTGACAAAGGTTATATTTTCCATCTTGATTGGTTTGTTATCTTTGTTGCTTCTAAATCTTGTCCACCTTTTTTCATATTCTTCCATGCTTTCCACCTCTCCAACATCAAACAATTCTTGATTAGAGAAGACAAGATAGACAGGAATGAATAGATAATCTTTCCTTATGGTTTCTTCTGTTTTCTTGTTCTCTCTGACACTTTCCCTTGTTTGTGGCACTTTGTAGGTTGATCTTTCATTGTTCTTATTTGCCTTGGAACCATCACAAATATCAAATGATTTGTGTTCTCTTCTCTTTTCTCATTTTGGGAGTTATTTTTGGCAGCAAAGGAATCTTGTTCTTTGGTTTCTGTTTGCCTCTCTTTTCTTCTTTTAAGCTTTCACTACTTGAACTTTTGTCACTTGAATCACTCATGCCATCCCTATCCAATAAATTATTATCATAGTCATCTTCTGAGACTTGCACACCAACAGAGTTTTCAACCTTTGTTTCAACAGCCTTCATTACAAAATCACCCTTGTCATCAACCTCAACCAACTTGTAATTTTCAACAAACTCCTTTCTATCACCAAACACCTATCTAAACTGATTAAGGTAAGCATTTCTCTTTTCCTTATCCACTTTCAATGACTAATAATAATTAAAAGGTGGAGGAACAACTTTATACTTATCTCCTTCCTTGATACTTTTCAACTTACCACAAATAATCACACTCGTAACGTGTCGACAAGAAGGTTACGAAATGCTACTTTTATGAAAGAACGATGAATATCAAAGGCAGAATCAATGATACTCAAATGATTACTGATAATGTACATAAAAGCAACAAACGCACAAATAAACTCAAAAGATTTCCATCACCAAATTCTTTAGAAAGTCTACCTCAACTTGAAGTTGAGTAGTATTCAACTTCTCATCAAGATACATTTTCTTCAGTTCTTCAATTTCAGTAACATATATTGACTGAATGATGTAACTGTTCATACAATCTTGTTCCAAAACTTTTGATTTGGTTGTTATATGCCACTTCACTCATTTAATATACATTAATAATGCTTCGTTTCTTAAAGCATTCACTGTGCAAATTACCAATTTCCAGTTTCAAAGAATCATTCATTTCAAGCAATTCAAGATTTTTGAGATTTAAATGTACCTGAGATGAAAAGAACTTTGCTTCATTCTCTATCTTTGCCATGAATGCTACATTGGCCTTTTCAATATCATCAGCATGGTTGCTCCAATCAAATACACCTTCTTGCTGTGGTTGAGCTAAAGCAACATTCCCTTGATTTCTTGGCTGATTTGCATTGTTTCTGTTCTGATTAAAAGGAGCTTGTGGAGGGACTTGTTTGTTTATCTAATATGGTTGTTGTTGATGATTTTGCTATTGAAAGTTGTTGTTGTTGTTGAGCTGCCTTTGTTGACCCTGATTATGGTTTTGGAATTGAAACTGATTTCTTTGTTGATTGTTGTTCTGAAATTGCCTTGGCTGATTACATTCTCTAGCAAAGTGTCATGGTTGTTGATAGTTACAGTAGATTGCTTTTGACTTGTCAAAGCCTATTATGTCATTTGGACCAGAGACCAAAGACCTTCCAGTCCTATTGTACAGCCTCTTACTTCTCAAGGCTAACATTGCAGCCTGCCACTTCAGATCCATATCTTCCAAGTCAGCAGCATTAATTTGTTCAAGATCTTCTTGAACTACCCTAGTATGAATCAGATTCTTGGCTACAAAAGCATTATAAGACTTAGTAAACATGGAGAAGAGATCTTGATAATCATTTCCATGATTCACATTTCCAGCAACATAAGGAGCATGTCCACTAGCCATTGATGAAGTATCACTATCATCAACCAATTGAACATTGAATCTTGACTGTCCATTTTGATTGCTTAGCTGACCAGCAACAAACACTCTTGGTGTTTCACCACCATACTCACTTGGTTCTTCAATTATTGGGATTCGTTGTTGGTTCTTGGTAGACATATTTCCCATAGGTGCAATATGAGCATTAGCCACTTGGAAACTTGGCTTATCTTCCTTAATCATGTTGTTCTCTATCATCTCATGCTCAACAGCTTGCAAAACGCAGATCACATCATCAAGCTTGAAAGTTGGAAAGTTGGCTTTCTCCTTGACGAATTTGTTTGCAATATACCATTCTCCAGACAAAGATGACAATAACTTCTTGTTTAGATCAAAGTCTGTTATTGCAAGGTCAGTGATTCGGATTTCATTGACAATAGCAACAAACCTATGCAAAACAGATTTCAATCTTTTTCCTTCTTTGAACTTGAATCTATCTAGCTGCTGCTTTAGTCTGTCTTTCTTGATGTCTTTTAATTCAGTGTTTCCCTCAAACATTTCCACAATGGCATCAAACATAGCCTTTGTAGTAGTGTGATGAGCCACACTTGTCAGTATTTCGCAAAACAGACCAAGCTTTAGCATAGACAGAGCTTTATCATCTTTCTTTCTCATATGTCTTTCAACCGTTTGATTGTTGTTTGTGCCATCAGGGACATAAGGCCCAGTTTTGATCGAATTACACATTTACACATCATTATAACACACGGTAGTTTCAAACATAATCTTCCATTTGATATAATTTTCCTGACCTATCAATCTTGGAATTTTGTTAGTTGAAGCCTCTTGTTCATCTATTATCCCAGACATATTTTTGGTATTTTGAAACAAAACTTACTTTAAACTTAATACACTTTTGAAAATAACCAGATCTGTGAAATAATCCTCAGATCTGATGAATCTAGGTGGATAATAACAAGATCTAGAAACAAAAGGTAAGAAATCAAAGTAAATCTGAGTAAAGAGCACTTTTAAACCTCAAAACAACCGTAGACCTAAGAAAAATGAAAAAAACAGGCAACTGACGTCACAAATCAATGGAACAGTTGTCAGCTGACGTCATTCTTCATATTCAAAATCAACAGTTTTTTGGCAACAAATCAGCAATAGTTCTTCACAAATGCAACAACACAAGCTCTGATACCACTTGTCGGTCCCGATTATCTCACTCAATCACACTCGTAACCCACACAAACGTGTTGACAAGAAGGTTACGGAATGTTAATTTTGTGAAAGAATGATGAATATCAAAGGCGGAATCAGTGATACTCAAATGATTACTGATAAGGACATAAAAGTAACAAACGCACAAATAAACTCAAAATATTTCCATTTATATTTTGAAAGATACAACGAAAATCGAATAGGGTTTCTAGGGGGTATGTTTGTATTTGTGGCATCCTTTTCCGTACGAAGATATTCTTTTCAGGAAAGAGACAGCCGTCAAATCATAATATTCGCTTCGTCCTCGTCTGTGTCATAGGCGTGCACTAAAATTTCCTTTTATAGACACACCTGACACCTTCTAGAAACCCTACTAAATGATTCTAAAACATACTACAAAAGTTACTAAATGTAAACATGTCTTCGAGTAAGCTTGGCATCTTTTGTCTTTGTCGAGCAGACCTGGTAACCATTAAGTGTGCTTGGGAACAGTTCTCCGAGTAACTTTTACTTAGAATATTTTCCTTAGAAAATATTCATCAAGCGGACTTTAATCTTCTGATTTATATCAAACTTTTCTCGATATATATCCTATGAGCAAACTTGTTCTTCTCGAATCCCTCCAACCTTTTGTTACCTAACTTATTTGAACAAGTTAAGTGTGCTGGTGACACTGTAGCCTTGCTCGAGGTTGAACCTTGCTCGTTGGAAGTCTTTAGTAATTTCTTTAATAAACTTCCTTCAAGTGTGCTGGGACCACAATTTATTGAACCTTGCTCGATCCACCAATATACTTGGTTTTAGCTTGGTTAAGTCAAGAGTTTGCTCTGAAACAAACCCTGCTTGATGAAGTGTAGCTTGCTCGAACTAACACTTAGAAGACTTCTAAAAGATGACTTTGCTCGGAAAGCAAAATACCTTACTTGACTAAGTTTAGGCTTGCTCGGATGCCTAAGTGTGCTCGGTTTCCATACTTAGCCATTTTCTGAAGAGGTTGAGAAGATTCCAATCTTCCTTAGTCATTTTCTCATCCCAACATTATGCATAAAAAGTTTTGCCCGAAATATGACCTCCAGAAATTGGAGGAATTATACTACAAAAAAAGTGACCATTAGAGACTAAACTATAAGGGAGTGATATATCAGTCTCGAATACATAGTATCTGTGACTGATTTATCAGTTACTAATAATATTTGGGACTGATTTTACATGACCGATATTAGTGACCGGTAATCAGTCGCTAATAGTGTGGAAACTTATCTGAGACTGAAAGTTAGTCACAAATATGACTAGGATATATATGGTATTAGAAGGAAACTTATTGGTAACTGAAAATCATTCCCTAATGCATAATGCATAATGACCCAAATGTAAGGCGACTGAACTTCAGTCTTTAACATTTAAAGAATGTATCAGAGATCGAAAACATTTCTTAGTATTCCCAAAACGAATCGAATTAGGGACTAATCTTCAGTCTTGACCGCCTTTTATATATCAAAGAATCAAGGACTGATTTTCAGTTCTAACTATTTGATGCAAATCAACCTTTTTAGTAGAGTATTGGATGCTGAAAATCAGTTTAAATATATATGTAGGGCTCCTTATTCAGGACATATCTGGACAAAGAGTCTCTAAAGAGTTTTATTGATGAAATCAGTAGGGACGGGCATTCCGTCTCTAAAGAGCTGTATTGGGGACTACTTGGTAGTCTTTAAAACTTCTTATTGGAAACTGATTTTATATAAAATTCTGAACTTGACGAAACGTATTAGGGACAATTAGTCTTGTTTAGAGGATGGATTTGCAGTCCCTAGAGTTATAAATTAGAGACTGAAATATCATAGGTGCCGAGACTAATTTACAGTCACTGAAGAAATGTTTTAGGGACTAAAATGACTTGGTACCCAAGGACAAATCAAAGACTGAATTTTATGTATGAGAGACTAACCATCAATCTTTGTTGGTGCCATGCAATGGGGACTGACTTTTAGTTACCAAAACCACTATTTAGGACTAGGCATCCGTTACTGGTCGAAGACTGACAAATCAGTCCCTGATGATTATTAGGTACAGATTGGAGAGTATTAAAGACTAATTTTTTAGTGCCAGATAGCTATCTTTTTTGTAGCTGACACGTGTTAATTGCCTTTCCACCTGTTATGTTACTTTTCCCAGTTAAAGAAGTCTACCACTTTACCTATCTCAATTTTGTGTTTCTGGCTTTGCAACAATTTAGGGTTTTTATTTGGGTCACCATCGACCTGATTCAACTTATAGGAGCACACCATCACTTGAAGGAGCTTCACCTGAGAACATCCGACTTCACTGGCGCACACAACCACCCTATCTCACTTCTTTGTCATCGGTATTCGGTTAGTATATATGTTTATATTAAGTAGATTCACATGATTTTGTGTGTTTATATTAGCTCGATTTTGCATATTAGAGTTTACGATTTGCGTTAAAGCCGAAGTCTTTTTTCCACGTGGAGTCAACAGTTTCATCCCCTCGCTTCCTCGGAAGTGCCCTGACCGGTAGGAGGAGGTTCGCTGTGTGTTAATCAAATGCTATACTGCACTATTCGGAGTCATAATTAAACCTCTGGTGAGTAATTTAACACGGCTAGGGGCTTTGGTATTGTTGTTTAACTTGTTTTTTACATGTTATCTTAATTCTGTTGTTTTAATTAACCTTCTGCCATACAATGATATTAATATTAATAGCTTGATATTAACCATCAGAAGCATCTGTTAGTTGTGCTCAAAACTTAGGTTTAAAGATACCCAACATGTTAGATTTTTAATTTTTTATAGTTTAATATTCAAATTAGCCAATTTGTTACCACTGTGTTAACTGTCTCCCTTTGGCACTCTAAACATATAAATTATATACTTACTATTATAACTAACTACAGAACTATCTTTTAAGTGAAACTCAAAAGAAGTTAAATTATTTTTGGTTCTATATACCGTTAGGTAGTTATCTATTAGAGTGTCTAATTATTTGCATTATGTCTTACTTTTGTGTTTTACAATCAGACGGTTTGTTATGAGCTCATGTGCATTAATGACGCAAGTTCACTTTCTTATTTGTAACAGCTTTATTGGTTCATGTTGGTTTGGGGCTGCTCTTAGGTACGTCTTATGCACTTATAGTAGACTGCATTATTGCTTTAGAGTAAATTTTACTTTCTGTTTCATAGTTTAGTAGCCAATGTTGTTTTTGCTTTACGATACATCCTTCGTTTATCATACACAACGAAACTGATATTTTAAACATGTCACAACATAAACGACAGCGTCTTAATTCTCAAACGCCATCTAATCAATCACTGATGTCAACCCATGGCATGAGATGTGAGTCATCTAACGCTGCTGCCTGTCAATCGTCTGATGTCCAACATTCTAATGTTATCTCCCCGTACTACATTGATAACGGGGATTGTCACAGGGTGTGTGAGTTTTGTAGTGCTGTTTTCTAGTACGATGAATGGTTAGCGTATGCATCTTCGCGTCAACATCTTAAATACAATTGCAAAGGTGGTCGTGTTGTCTTACCACTTCCTAGAAGACCTTATAGCACCATCATTCATCTTTTTCAACAAAGTGAATTCATGGCGAACATTAGGGCTTACAACTCTGCTTTCTCCATGACATCCTTCGGTGCTAAGGTTAATAATACTATTAATCGAGGCTCTGGTCCATATGTTTTCAAGATTTCTGGCCAGATACGTCACTGGCTAGGTTCCCTTTGTCCGCCATCTAACGAAAGACCGCGCTTTTTGCAAATGTATATTTACGATACCGAGAATGAAATTTCAAATAGACTTCATGCTTTTACTAATGAAAATCAATCTCGCCTCAACCCTGAAATTGTAAGTACATTGTTACGTGTACTTGAACACTGCAATGAATTGGTCAAACTTTTCGCAACGCTAGAGATCTCATTTCCTCTACTGACACCCCAAGTTTTAGCGTTTGCCTTTATGGGTCTGACAGGATTCGTACGTATGAACGGCCATCTGGTGGGACTCTTGGTGCTATTATATCTGATGGTGACCCTATGTGTCATCAATATGACATTGTCATCCGCCATAAAGATGATAGACCACAACGGATAAGCAAGTTACATAAATTGTATATGCTATTGCAGTACCCATTGATTTTCCCGTATGGCGATAGCGGATGGTCACCAGAGCTTTATTTACGTGTCCCTGACGACTCACGAGACAAGCGTCTAACTGTCAACATGTACTATAGCTATCTACTCATGATCGACACAATTTGTACACGTTACTTTTGAGGGGCGGTGGTCTGTTACAACAGTTCATCGTTGATGCTTACCTGTGTATCGAAGAAAACTGACTTGACTATATAAGGAATAACCAAAAGATGTTCCGTACTGAATTCCTACAAGGTATACATGATGCAGTGCAGCGTGGTGACACTGAAGGTCGAGACATCGGAAAGCGTACATTCCTGCCATCTTCATTTACTGGCGGTCCACGTTATATGTACAAGCATTATCAAGACGCCTTAGCAATTTGTAGAGTCCATGGTGTTCCACAATACTTCATCACTTTTACATGTAATGTTAAGTGGCCAGAAATAGAAAGATACATGTCCGGCTTTCTGTCACTAAAACCGCAAGACCGTCCTGACATCATTGCTAGAGTTTTCCAAATGAAGGTAAAGTCCCTGATCAAATTTCTAAAGACAAAGAGGCCTTTTGGTGAAATTGTAGCATGTGAGTTACTCCTTTTACTGTATCCTTGCAATTGAATTGGCTTTTATGTGAAGGCCATCATATGTTGTCATTACTTTTGTTTTCGCCTTATCACAGATGTGTACACAATTGAGTTCCAGAAGAGAGGTCTTCCACACTGCCACTTGCTTCCGTGGGTAACTCCAATGTACAAAATCAAAGACGTGTCCGAGGTTGACCGTTACATTTCTGCGCAAATTCCAGATCCTTCTACTGATCCACATCTTTATAAGATTGTTACTGATCTTATGATTCATGACCCGTGTGGTTTATTAAGGCCAACATCACCATGCATGTCATCAGGTACATGTTCCAAGAGCTTCCCTAAACCGTATCAACAAGAGACATCATTTGACAACAAAGGCCATGTGCATTACAAACGCCAAATAGATGGTTTCACTATCATTAAAGGTGACGTCAAACTTGACAACGGCTTCGTTGTTCCATACAATCGTACCCTCTCTTTGCATTTCATGGCTCACATCAACGTTGAATATTGTGGTTGGAGCATGCTTATCAAGTATCTTTTCAAATATATATCGAAGGGTGTCGATCGTGTCCACTACACCGTAACAAAAATACAAGACGGAACAGATCCTTCACAACAACACTTATCACGTCTTAACGAGATCCAAAACTTCCTTGACGGTTGTTTCATATGCCCACATGAGGCATCATGGAGGATCTTTATTTTCTATATTCATGATAGAATTCCAGCTGTTCAAACCCTTGCTGTTCATTTAGAGAATATGCAAAACATAACTTTTAGGGACAATGATCATCTTGATAATGTTGCCACCAACATGTACAACAGACGAACCACGTTAACTGAGTGGCTACATAACACCAGAAATGACACTTCTGGACGTCACCTACGATACATAGACTACCTCACAGAGTATTCATGGAGATCACAATCAAGATCATGGGTCTGACGATCATTGAACACACAAGCCACAATAGGAAGACTCATATACATACATCCAAGCTGTGGTGAAGCCTTTTACTTACGTATGCTACTTGGTTACCAAAAGGGTTGTCATTCTTACACATGCATACGTACAGTGAATGGTGAAATATATCCGACATTTCGTTAGCCGCCGAACATTTATCCTCTCTAGCACAACTAAACCCACAACAAAGATTGATATATGACCGCGTCATGATTGCTATGTCATCAAATCAACAAGCCTTATGTTTTGTATACGGCCATGGCGGAACGGGCAAGACATTCTTATGGACAACAATTATCGCCGCCCTACGATCCACAAGTAAAATCATTTTGGCTGTCGCGGCCTCTGGTATTGCCTCATTGTTACTGCCTTCAGGAAGGACAACCCACTCCCGCTTTAAAATTCCATTAGACATGACAGACGAGTCAACATGCAACATCAAAAAGAATACACAACTTGCTCAACTACTAAAGGAAACAAGTCTTATCATATGGGATGAAGCACCAATGAATGACAAAAAATGCTTTGAAACACTAGACAGGTCACTCAAAAGACTTATTCAATAATAACCATCAACCATTTGGTGGCAGATCTGTATTGCTTGGCGGTGATTTTAGGCAGACCTTACCAATAATACCTAAAGCTTCAAAGGCTACTATAATGGCATCTTCCTTACCAAGGTCTCATCACCTTTGGCACACTTCAACGTGTACAAGCTGACAGAAAACATGCAACTTCATAAACCAAACCTAACAGTTCAACAAAGAGATCTAATCTCTTCGTTTTCATCATGGTTAGTAGCCATAGGTGACGGAAATGTAGGAACTCCTGACCCTACCGACCCGGAACATACCAAAAAAGTAAAAATACCGACACAATACTTGATACCAAACAAAGAGAGTGCGCTAATGGACCTTATCAAGTTTATCTACGATGACCAAACCTTACAGAACCCATCAGCTGCAACATTGTCATCTAAGGCTATTGTTTGTCCTAAGAACGAAACAGTACATAAAATAAACTCAGCTATACTTAGCATAACACCAGGAACAACACAAACATACACCAGCATAGACTCAATTGTTACGCAACCAGGTGAATGCAATGACAACGAATCCCTATATCCCGTGGAGTATCTTAACCTACTAAACATTAAAAGTTTACCGCCACACATTCTTGAACTAAAGGTTGGCGCGCCAATAATACTTATTAGGAACGTAAACCCTTTTCAGGGATTATGTAACGTCACGAGACTAATCATCACACAACTCTTACCAAGTATAATTGAAGCTCGCATTATGACAGGAAAATTTATAGGGCATCGTGTCTATCTTCCTAGGATAACACTAACACACAAAGACAACGAGTTGCCATTCGAGATGAAACGAAAACAATTCCCGATAAGGCTTTGCTACGCTATGTCAATAAACAAGAGCCAGGGACAATTACTCGACAAAATAAGCGTCTATCTACCACATCCAGTCTTTGCACATGGACAACTATACGTTGCACTTTCAAGGGCAACCTCACCAGAATCATTAAAGATATTGATAATTCCTGAGTCCAATGAAGAGCCTAACGTTACCAAAAACGTCGTGTATTCTGAATTTCTAGATGAAATAAATACCACATGCACCTAACATAGTCATAGCACAGTTCACTTACATAATTCCTTATTACAGATATACTTTTACAAACTGATCATTGACATTCATAACACACTCATAAAATTGACACTTGCAGACCATCACAAACAAATGGCAACTATAAAGGACGGAAACCAAGGCCAATCATTTTTTGGATGCTGAATGAGGCGAACATCAAGAGTTACACTACGTAGGTAATTAAAAACACTTTAACTATTGTCAAAATAACAAGACTAACATCTTTCTATATACGTTAAGTTAAGAATGTCGTTTGTCTTTTTTGCAGATCATATGTGCAAGTATGTATTGATCATTTGTTCCTGCCGTTTCTCTTACGGTAATTACTTCTCTCAGTTTTGTGTTCAATAAATACTTTGATTCATGTTCAATGAAATCTAGACTTTGGATTTTTCATTCTGATTGTTTTAAACTCAATGAATGGTTACTTGTAGGGCTGGCTAACAAGAAGAAAAACATGAGGCTTCATGACCATATTTGAGAAATCAAATACATCAGGTGAATGCAGATCATCTATATTTAATATCTTAAGAATAGCTTAAACACGTCTAAACTAACATATTTGTTACATAAATCAGGGAACATAAAAAACCGCATACTTTTGGCAGGACCAACAAGGACACAAGAAACATTTTTTTTGGAGAAACTCCCTACATATGAAACTCCAAATATTTTTGTATAGGCATACCAACTATGGAAGCAAATCTAATATATTTGTATAGGCAGATCTAAACTCTACTGCACAAATGTTAAAATGTTAATAATGCAGCCCTATGTCTCGAATATGCAACCAAGAAATAATATGTTGCCAACTTTTTATAAACAAAGCAAAACACATAACTTACACCCAACCCCGCTGCAACGCGGCGGGTGAACAAACTAGTTATATAAACAAAATTTATAAATTAATAATTTAGATAACTATATTTGATGTAAAATATACTTATAAGTATCAGAATAAATAAAATACCAATGAATAAATAAGTAGATAATCATAATAATAATAATGCGTAATTATTTAGTTATAATAGGTAGTAATATATAAATCAATATTTTGTTTAAATCTTTTAAGGAAAAATCTATTTAATAAGTTTATTAAATATAATATATATATATATATATATATATAGGCACATAAACGAAAGCTTTTAACGAGGTTGACAAGAAACATAAACTTAATGGTGACGGTTTTTGATATAATAATGTTTATTTAATAATTAGTTTTAATTAATCATTTATTAAAATTAATAAGGATAATTAACAAAAACTAATAAAGAAGATAACATAAAAATCCTTAGTAATCTGGTGGCCGGGTTCGAACCCGCGACCACCGGCTCTTAAAGCACACACCAAACCATCTGATCCATCAAACCAACTGTACAATAAACGAAAGTAATTTATTATTTATAGAAACGTACAACCCCCAAATCGCAAACCCTAGTTTCTGCAATTGATTCATATGTTGTTTGTTTGTCAAATTAGAGTTAGGGTTAACGATATACGATTGATAACGATCATGAGGCATACTTTAGTTACCTCATAAGCTGTCGTATTGATGAAGATCAATGATATCACCATCGCGACTCAAACACGATGAAAAACGACATCAGCAGACCTCGTTAGTTTAATTTATTTTGGGGGTTTAGATCGCGAGAGGAAGGAGAAGATATTTGCTTGTTTAATTGCATTATTATTATGTTTAAATTGTTATTCAAGAAAACGTATATGACGGATTCGTTATAAGAAAAATTCTTATATTTTTTATCCTATTTTCCAAATTAACGATGTCGGCCAAGCTCGATTTTTGGTATATAATGATATGCAAGAATCAATTACAAGTTTAACACGAGGATTAAGCTACAAGAATTTTAAACGGATTACGGGCTTGGTAATTGGATCAAGGGTACGGGTAAACGGGTAATGGGTTGAAGGGTTTGGATAAAAGATTATAATAATATATTTACATATTTGCTATTTAGTCCCTGCAGTTTGGAAGTGGATACAATAATGGTTAAATTTTGGTTTAGGGTAAATTTTGCAACATTTTGAAAGTTAATAAATATATAATAAACCATTAAGAATAAAATAATAATCACTCGATACACGCAGTAATTTTTATTTGTAAAATTTTTCGAATATAAAACGAGTCAGGTTACGACTATTAAAATAATAATAAAAATCCAAGTTGTTACAATCTCCCCTATTTTAGGGAATTTCATCCCGAAATTGAATAATACTATAACAATACCATTAAATTTTGAGAAAAAGAAAAACTTTAAATATAACTTTTAAAATTTATCATAACACAGAACTTTGAAGAGTCAAAATAACGCTCCAAATGGAAATCCGATAAGGACACTTATATATAGGATGTACCCGCGGTATATCCACCATGTCATTATCATCTCTACATTTGTACCGTTATCCCAACTATTTTCGACTCTATATTATGACACACGATTGCACGCATTATGATTTCCATGCGAGGACTTCGATAATTATGTAGGCCTCCATAATTACCTAGATCGTCGGATGGTCCACATAACTCGTCCCATCATGTGGTTTACAAAACGTTTGCAAAATATGATTTTGAGGAAATAAGAGTTTTAATACGTTTTGGTTATAATTAGAAAATATTGCTAAAAATGAATTGAATTTATGAGTTGTTTTAATAAAATATAAAAATTTCTAAAATGCCTCTTGGTAAAAGTTATAAATTCTATGGTTAATAAATGTGTGATTTAATGAAAAGATTGGATAGTTGCGCATATCTCATAAGAGTCATTGTGTTAAACGGAACATAAATATGTTATGCTGATATTTATTCATAACTTAAGGATAAATTAGAATCCAAATTAATAATCAATGAGTTAATTTGATGAGTGAAGGAATTTTATCAAAGTTTGACATGATTTAACAAACTAAGATTTGAAGTTGAATACTTGAAATACGTTTAATAGTTTATGTATATGATATCATGAGTATTAAATTGTGCTATATCATTTAAATTACTTGAGGTATTGATATTATAATAACGTGATGAGATGAATAGTTGAAAACCAATTTCAATAATAGTGCGTAAATTGTTTTGATTGGCTCGTGATAACTGAGTTTTTATGAATGAAGAGTTTGTATCCGATCAGAAGAATAAAATTGTTTTGAGTATATGAATAGATTGAATCAATAGATCTTGATTCAAAAGTGATTTAATAAGCAAATAACCGAGTAACTGAATAATATAATAATAGAATAATTAAATAATTAGATTAAATCATAAATCGTTTCACATAAAATCAATTAAACAAACAAATAAACGAATGACAAATGTTCTTTGAGGTGTTGGGTTTCCCATGAGCTTTCCATGGCATTTTGTTTTCCCAAGTTGTTAGCATACCAAAACCAAAACAAATGTGTAAGTTGGTCTCTCATGAGCGTTACATGGCAATTTTAATGACCCAACTTAATTAACGAATTTAACGAATCAATTAAGTTTGTCGGCCCATGAGCGTCATGGCGATTTGACCGACCAAACTAAATAACGAATAAACGAAATCAAGCATAATTAGTTGAAATATCTCGTGTATTACCACGGATGATAATGTTCCAACAAAATATCGCAAATATAACAAATTGTCCAAATGTACAGTTGGCGTGTCCATGACGTCCCATGTGTTTTACACCCGATTAGACATTTTAAAAACAGTAAAACACAATAAATGGTGTAACCGTTTAGCCGATTACGTTAAACGCTTAAAGTGTCGGTCGCATGACAATTCCCACAATGGCGTGGAATCTTGTCACACTCCCTAGTTTTAAGTGAAAACGAGCAAAAACAAAGTTAGGAAATTCGCAAGGAAATTTCCAACAATATAAGACAATACAATAAAATTCAATAGATTTTAAGATTCAAAGGTATAAAAATACTTTGAGAATGAGACATAGTCTCGGAGTAATATAATATTTTGAGAGTGAAGTATAGCTTCGGAGTTGTGTGTGTGCATGACAATAAAATAAATAATTAACTAAGCAGTTAAACAAGTACCTAATCTAGCAAGTAATTACGTAAACCGTAAACAATCAAATAGAACACATCAGTTAAACAAATAAACACGTATTGGGCTCCTAAGCATGTTACTAAGGCACCACTAACGACCTATCTTAAACCTCCGGCTCTGATACCAATCTGTCACACCCCAACCTACGGAGGAAATGCCGGGGCGTAACTGATCGCTCACTGCTTTTCAAAGGTTAATATCATGCAATATTAAATATGACAATATCTATTAAATCTAATTAAATAACCATACATCAAAGTAACCAAAGTGCATGAATTAAAATTTTAACAAAGTAAAACAAAATTTCATATTCTAATTCTTGTGTCTTCTTCTCTAACATACAACCTAAGTTTTCTTCAAATACAAGCTTGAAGATCTCATCACACGATAACCTGCATATGCGTTAAAAATAAAATAGGTTTTGTCAACAAAATGTTGAGTGAGTAAATCACCAGATTTGAAACACTATATAATAATAAGTAAAAGTGCAAACTGTTCCCGTGAGATATACAGATAAGCCATAGCACATAACAATCAAACAACTATAAAGAAAACAAACCATAAAGAAAGGGCTCAACCAATCCATATAAATGGACATTGGTTACCAAGAAAGGACTAAACCGTTACCATTAAAATGGACATCGGTTGTCGAAGTAAGCAATAACATTCAAATAAAGCAAGCAAGCTAATAGCAAGTTAGGCAAACTGATAAACACACAAGGATAAGCAGTTGCGGTTGAGTACTATATAATATAAAAATATCTACGAACGCATATGTCCCCAGAACGGTTAAAATACGTAAAAGAGGGGAGTGAAATACTCACCTGATCGGATGAACGAAAAACAAGTGATGATGTGAGAAAGATAAATCCTTCGGGATACACCGAAAAGGATTTCTAGTTAAATATAATACAATATAAATTAATTATAAAAGGTATAACTCGATTTAATGATTTAAGATTTCGATGCGATTTGAGTTTGGTTTTGCGATTAAAGTGTTTATTAATTGATCGATGGATTTCTATAATAATTATTATTTCAAAGATTAATATCATTGTTTCACATTTACTTATTAAAGTCATTATTTTTAATATTTATAGAAATTTCTTGATTACTTTATATGAAAAATATATAAATAAATTTTATAAACTAATAATTTAGATAACTATATTTGATGTAAAATATACTTATAATTATCAGAATAAATAAAATACCAATGAATAAATAAGTAGATAATATTAATAATAATGCGTAATTATTTAGTTATAATAGGTAGTAATACATAAATCAATATTTTGTTTAAATCTTTTAAGGAAAAATCTATTTAATAAGTTTATTAAATATAATATATATATATATGTATATATATATGTGTGTGTGTGTGCGCACATAAACGAAAGCTTTTAACGAGGTTGACAAGAAACATAAATTTAATGGTGACGGTTTTTGATAAAATAATGTTTATTTAATAATTAGTTTTAATTTATCATTTATTAAAATTAATAAGGATAATTAACAAAAACTAATAAAGAAGATAACATAAAAATCCTTAGAAATCTGGTGGTCGGGTTCGAACCCGCGACCACCGGCTCTTAAAGCACACACCAAACCATCTGATCCACCAAACCAACTAAGTAATAAACGAAAGTAATTTGTTATTTACAGAAACGTACAACCCCCAAATCGCAAACCCTAGTTTCTGCAATTGATTCATATGTTGTTCGTTTGTCAAATTAGAGTTAGGGTTAACGATATACGATTGATAACGATCACGAGGCATACTTTAGTTACCTCATAAGCTGTCGTATTGATGAAGATCAATGATATCACTATCGCGGCTCAAACACGATGAAAAAACATCATCAGCAGACCTTGTTAGTTTAATTGATTTTGGGGGCTTAGATCGCGAGAGAAAGGAGAAGATATTTGCTTGTTTAATTGCATTATTATCATGTTTAAACTGTTATTCAATAAAACGTATATGACGGATTCGTTATAAGACAAATTCGTATATTTTTTATCCTATTTTCCTAATTAACGATGTCGGTCAAGCTCAATTTTTGGTATATAATGATCTGCAAGAATCAATTACAAGTTTAACACGAGGATTAAGCTACAAGAAATTTAAACGGGTTACGGGCTTGGTAATTGGATCAAGGGTACGGGTAAACGGGTAATGGGTCGAAGGGTTTGGGATTATAATAATATATTTACATATTTGCTATTTAGTCCCTGCAGTTTGGAAGTGGATACATTAAAGGGTTAAATTTTGGTTTAGGGTAAATTTTGCAACATTTTGAAAGTTAATAAATATATAATAAACCATTAAGAATAAAATAATAATCACTCGATATACGCAGTAATTTTTATTTATAAAATTTTTCGAACATAAAACGGGTCAGGTTACGACTATAAAAATAATAATAAAAATCCAAGTTGTTACATTAACAACCTGCAAAGACAAAAAATAGGGGATGCATGAAACCCAAAAAAATGATCCGTAGCTAAAAAACTCAATTGAAATAATGAAATTCAAACAATATCCGATAGCTTGGTTTTATGGTTTTGTAAAAACCTAACTTTGGGTTCGGTTTCGATTTTTCATATAACAAAAACAAAAAAAAAAAAACTGAATTTATGGATTTTCATTTTTTATATATAAGTAATGCATAAGAAATTAATAAATAGTTTTAACCAAAAAATTTAGCTCAAATGTATAATCAATCAATAACTAATTAGCAAAAAAGTTTGGTACAAATTCGTTATTTTGGGTCATATTTTTTTGTCCAAGTATTTCAAGCTCAAATAGTAAAACTGAAAAAACCAAGCGCAAACCCAAAACCTAACGGTTTTTAAAGAAACAAAGTAGTCAAACGAGTGAAAATAGCTTTAGAAAAACCGAGTCAAACTATTAGAAAAATTAAACTGCTGCAAGTAGAAAAACTTACTTCAAGTGAATTTCCATCCACTTGTTACTTTTAGTTCTTTGATTCATTTGAAATCCTCATCTTTTGCATCTGAAGTATCATATTATTCTCAAATTTAGCTCCTGCTAAAGCTTTTAAGAGCCTTAAGATTTTGGCCGGCAGAATCAAGTTCATCAAAATCATCAAATTAATTTTTGATTCGGGGCAATTAAGATTTTGACCCATATTCATGTTTTTGTAAACCCGAAATCAATCAATCAAAAAATTAGATGGCAAAAATCAATTGTAATCAATTTATGGTTTGGGAAAGTCGTTTATGTGTGTTAGGTGCGGCCTCACCGTCAATATAATTAAGTTAATTATACCCTGCTGACTCATTTTCCCTTTTAAACCTAGCCGACACGAATTGACAGCCATTGACCGCGTAAACGTTGATTATATCGCAATTAATTACATGGATTCATTCCTTGTTTGATCGTCGACAATACACCTATATATAATTGAACTAATCTGGACATTTGGATACTCGTTCATTGCGTTTCTTGGTCGGCCCTATTTCCCTCTCGTTCTCCCTCTTCTGATTTCGTTTCAAGGTAATTAAATATATGTTTTGAATCGCGATTTCAAGGGGATCAAAACCCCTAAGCTTGTTTTATTTAATTGTAACAGTTGGAACCAAATCGGAATTAGGGTTTATGAAAACTGTTTGGGAATAAACAGTTTTAGTATTTAATTTTGGGAAATTGATAATGTTTGCACGTCTTCTGGGATGGTCTGCTGGTAGCGCATGTATGTTTGGGGGGCGGAGGTCGCGGGTTCGATCCTCCGGCACCCCTTTTTTTTTGGAAAGTTTTGTTTTTTATTCTCTTTTAAGTGATATTAAATAATATATTGATTAAACATGATTGCTACACTAAAAACCGACCTTTTAATATTCGTTAATTCACGTATTCGTTCAAATGCACGTTTTTCATATTTAATTAAAGGTACATATATAAATAATGCACGTTTTTCATAAATAATTCACATATTTCTAATGCACGTTTTTCGTATATAATTAAAAGTACATATATAGATAAAGAGGTTTATAAATTAAAAACTACCGTTTCAAACAAGAAATTTTATAAAAATAATATTTTATGTTTTCTTAAATCAAAATAATAATTTAATAATAAATCCTTATAAATATAATATTATTATAACATTAATTGGTTATCACTTAACTAATATCGTAATCAAGATCTTTTAAACACATCCTTTACTCTCTTAGGCGTTAACGTTCGCGCGTGATCCTCTTTCCTCATTTTCATCATCTTAGTCATCCTCGTTCATCTTGAGGTGAGTAACACATTCCCCTCCATTTTATTCGTTTTTATCACATTTTGGGGACATATGCGTAACTTATATATTTTCACATTTATCTATACACAAAACTGCAACTATTTGTCTCATGTGTTATATGTTTATGTGCTCATTGTGAACCGCATTCAGAGAGGTCCAGCATAATCTCAAAAAATAGTATGATCATACGCTAGTCGTTATAGCCTTGTGCTTTTCGACATCTCATTTTATTGGCTCATTGGTTGATTTGTTAATCTCATATGACTCGTTGCAGCTACGCATTTTATTATATATTGTATGTATAAATAAACTGGTGTGTTGCTCACTCAACCTCGTGTTGAGAAACTATATTATTTTCAACGCATATGCAGGTCACCGTATGATGTAAAGTATTTGGACTTAGAAGATTGTTTAAGGGCTTTTGCTAGAAGGATTTATATTGAGACAATGAAATTTATGATTTTGTTTTAGTTGATGTTTTGTTTTGGATTTTGTAATGAAAAATGGTGTTATTTGCATTTAATAAATAGATATTTAAATTTAAAATATTTGCATGATAGTAATCTTCCGAGCTGTGACAATCAGTTCATGCCCCTGCATTTCCGCCGTAGGTTGGGGTGTGATAGATTGGATCAGAGCCGAAGGTTTAAGATAGGTCATTAGAGATTGCCTTAGACACATTTTTAGGAGCCCTATACATGCTTATCTGTCTACCTTACGTGTTCTATTTGATTGTTACTGCTTTCCCTTAGTTAATAATTTTCTTATATTATTGTCATGCACACACACTGCTCCGAGGCTATGCGTCAAAACTTAAAATTATATTTAAAATTTAAAATCAATATTAGATTGCCTTTTAATTGCGGGAAATTCCATAAGAATTCCCACCTGTTGTTTTCGCTCGTTCACCTTAGGGCTAGGTTATGTGGCATGTCCCTATCATAAACGAAAAGGGAAGAGAAACTGTGAGTTGGGCACTGGCAAAACGGTTTCAAGAACCAAAGGTACGTAAGACGCTATTACTTACCTTGGTGATAACCTGACCACAATACTCAACCCATGGACCCGAGCGAGACCCATAAATGGCGTATGACCGACACCCTAAGCTGTCAACTGTAACCACACTAGTGGTTGAATTCCTATATATATTTTTAAATTGAATTTATGGTGGTTCGTGGCTTAAATTCGGTAACCTTCAGATTATGGTTTTTTCATTATTTTACGTGGTTAGTCGGGAATCCCGACTATCCATTTCCTAACTTGTTTCATATTTTTGTCGGAGTCATCAACGTGGTGGTTCACAAGATACTCCGACTACCCATATTTTACTTCGATAGTTCGTTATTTAGTTTGGTCGGTTAAAGACGCTCATCGGTCCGACAAACTATATTGCATTGATAATTCGCTAATTAGTTGGGACAACAAAATTGCCATGAACGTTCATGGGCTGTCTAACTCAAATGTTTATTCATTAATTATTGTTGGGCCATTCAAATTGCCATGGAAAGCTCATGGGAGGCAACGTCCCTAGATGCATTTCGTTAGATTTTTGTGTGAAACTAACCTAACAGAAACTTAATGTTGTCAACTAACTACGTTTCCCCATAAATATTTACACATATGATCCCCCAACTCATAAGCCTTTACTCTTATTTTTCCCGTAGAATGTCGTCACTCAGAAATCACCATCGTCACCAACACTCATCTGGCTCACTCGACCGCCGCCTGGCTGCTAGAATCACGAAAGAGTTTGCTGCTGCAATGCCTGCAATTGTCACTCAGATCTAGAGCCTCAACTCTAACGGTTCAGCCACCTCGGCCGCACCCAATAACTATGATTTCTGTAACTTCTTGAGCACCAAACCTCCATCTTTCCGTGGTGAGGAAAATGCCACCGCCTTGCTCCAATGGTTTGAAGAAATGGAAAACATCTTTATCCACTGTGAATGTCCGGATGTCAAAAGGACCAAGTTTGCTTCTAGCTGCTTTGTGGATCGAGCTGTTATCTGATGGAATGTCCTGAGGAACGACCAAGGGTCTGATTTGGAATTTTGCCCGGAACACGAACTGCAGATATTGGAAGCGGAGTTTTGGTATCTTAAGCAGGTTGGTGGGGATAACTCCACTTATTCTAACCGATTTCGCGAGCTTATTTGTATTGTGCCACATCTGGTGACCCCCGAGACCCTCAAAATTCAGAAGTACATTCGCGATCTTCCGCTCGTTTTCAATGATGCCGTAATAAGTCGTAACCCATTAACAGTCGGCGAGGCAATGGACCTAGCTGCCTCCCTCACCGATAGTCACGTTTGGGATGGAGCCTTGTCTCGCAAGGATTCCAAGCCTACTCCCGACAAGACTAAGACCGACTTCTCTACCGATGCCAAAGCTGAGACCAAACCTTCCAACAACAACAACTACCGCTTCAACAAAAACCACCAAAAAAGTAAGCCCAACCACCAAAACTACACCGTCAACCAACCTAACAACCAAGCCCGAAATGACCCTAATGCCCTGAACAAGAAAGCTTATTTTGGTCCTCATCGCCTTTGTGCCAAGTGTAACCGCCATTACCTGGTCCAATCCCGTTGCTGGTTGTGTACTCAATGCAACCGTTACGGCCACCTTGCTAATACTTGTCGTGCACCACCTGGTTCTCCAGTTGTCCAAACCCGGTCTGCACCCCATACTGCTAGACCTGCTGCTAACCCTGCTCAGCCCGGTGTTCCTAATACCCGAGCTTGTTACCATTGCGGAGACCCTAACCATTTCCGTAACGCCTGCCCGTTACTCACCCATGCTAACCAAGCCCATGTCATGCCTGCACCTCCTTATGTTACCCATCCACAAGCCCAAGTATACCATGCACCGTACTACACTGCTCAAGCCTACCAAGTGCAAACCTACCAACCTCAAGCCTATCCACCCCCAAAACCATGCACCTCATGTGCCTCAGCTCATGGCTCCTCCATCTGCATCAACTCAAGCCCCTGCTATTCAAGCTCCTCCTTTGAACCAAGTTGCTCAAACCCCTCAAGGGCCCAATGGTCGTGCGTTTATGTCGAATGTGAATTAAGCTCAGAGTTCTAGCGACGTGGTGAATGGTACGTTTCTCATTGATAATCATCATGCTTCGGTTTTGTTTGATACGGGTGCCGATAAGAGTTTTGTATATTTGGATTTTGCATATATATAAGCCTCGGGATAAGTTGTCTAGACCATTTATCGTAGAAGTAGCCGACAAGAATTCTATTATGATTGACTCGGTAGCCATGGATTGCGTCATAGTTCTTAACAAAGTCGAGTTTTTAATCGATCTCATTCCGTTGCAAATGGGTAGTTTCGATGTAATCGTTGGGATGGATTGGTTAACTTTTAATCGTGCGGAAGTTGTTTGTTTCGAAAAGTTCATTCGTATACCTCTAAAAACCGGTCGTGTTCTCAAGGTTTTCGGTGATACTCCAACGTCTAAGATTAATATCATGCCGTGCTTTCAAGCTCAACGTTATTTGCGCAAGTAATGTGTCGCCTTCCTAGCCCTCGTGGTGGAGAAAGAGCGGAAAGAGAAGAAATTATCCGATATCCCGGCCATTAGAGATTTTCCCGATGATGCCACTGGTCTTCCTCCGGTTCTCCAAGTTGAATTCCGAATTGATCTTATAACTGGAGCTAACCCCGTAGCTAAAGCCCCTTACCGTCTTGCACCTTCCGAAATGCAAGAACTCTCGAGCCAACTCCAAGAACTTTCGGACAAGGGTTTTATTCGCCCGAGTTCTTCTCCTTGGGGCGCACCTGTGCTGTTTGTCAAGAAGAAAGATGGTTCTTTCCGCATGTGCATTGACTATCGTGAACTCAACAAGCTTACCGTTAAGAATCGTTATCCGCTCCCTCGAATCGACAATCTTTTTGATCAACTTCAAGGAGCCGCATGCTTCTCGAAGATCGATCTCCGTTCGAGTTATCATTAACTCCGAGTTAGTGAAGATGACATCCCCAAGACCGCCTTTCGTACTCATTATGGTCATTACGAGTTCTGTGTTATGCCTTTTGGGTTGACAAATGCACCCGCGGTTTTTATGGACATCATGAATCGTGTTTGTAAACCTTACTTGGACAAGTTCGTTAATGATTTCATCGATGACATCTTAATCTATTCGAAATCTGAGACTGACTACAAGAATCACCTCCATACCATTCTTGATATGCTTCGAAATGCGCAATTGTATGCCAAGTTTTCTAAATGCTAGTTTTTGTTGAAAGAAGTTCAGTTTTTGGGCCACATTGTTAACGACAAAGGTATTCATGTTAATCCTGCAAAGATCGAAGCTGTTAAGAATTGGAAGCCGCCTTCGTCTCCCACCGAAGTTCGTCCCTTTCTCGGTTTGGCGGGCTATTACCGTCGTTTCATTTGAAACTTTTCCAAGATCGCATTGCCCCTCATCGCTTTAACACACAAAGGTAAAGCCTTTGTGTGGGGGTTAAAGCAAGAAGAAGCCTTTGAAACTCTTAAGGACATGCTTTGCAATGCTCCTATCCTTGCTCTTTCGGAAGGAAATGAAGATTTTATCGTTTTCTACGATGCTTAAGGTCTTGGTTGCGTTCTCATGCAACGAGGCAAGGAGACAACTCAAGGTTCATGAGAAAAATTATACGACGCATGATCTTGAACTTGGTGCGGTCATATTTTCCTTGAAAATTTGGAGACATTATCTTTATGGTACAAAGTGTGTGGTGTTTACCGATCACAAGAGTCTTCAACACATTTTTGACCAAAAAGAACTCAATATGAGACAACGTCGATGGGCCGAGTTGCTTAGTGACTACGAATGCGAAATTCGCTATCATCTTGGAAAGATGACGTGGCCGGCGCTCTCAGTCGTAAGAAGCCATTCAAATCGATACTTCTTACTTGTGTTCTTGTTCAAAATGATCTCGAAAAGCGTGTTCTCGATGCTTAACACGAATCCGTCACCGAAGGCAATATGTATGACGAGATGTCGTGTGGTGCCGAAACCCAACTTGAAACTAAACCCAATGGCCTAATTTACTTTCTGAACCGCTTATGGATCCCCAATCGTGATGATCTTCGCGCATTTATTATGGACGAAGCTCACAAGTCACGATATTCCATACATCCCGGTGTGGATAAGATGTACACCGACATTCGTTATGTCTATTGGTGGCCTGGAATGAAGAAAGATATCGCTTTGTATGTTTCTAAATGCCTCACTTGTTCTAAGGTGAAAGCCGAGCATCATAGACCTTTTGGTCTACTCGAGCAACCTCCCGTCCCCGAGTGGAAATGAGAAGGTATTGCTATGGATTTTATCACTAAGCTTCCTTCAACCCGCAAGAAACATGATAGTATTTGGGTAGTCGTTGATCGTCTGACCAAGTCTTCTCATTTCATTCCCATCAAAGAGACTTATTCTGTTGAGCAATTGGCACGTATTTACGTTGAGAAAATTGTTTGTCATCATGGAACTCCGTTATCTATTATATCTGACCGTGATGGTCGTTTTACTTCTCGTTTTTGGAAGTCACTTCAATCCGCGTTGGGTACTCGAGTGGATCTTAGTACTGCTTATCACCCGCAATCTGACGGTCAATCCGAGAGAACAATCCAAACTTTAGAAGATATGCTCCGTTCTTGTGTCCTCGATTTTGGAGGAAATTGGGATATTCATCTACCGTTTATCGAGTTCTTTTATAATAATAGTTTTCACTCTAGTATTGGTATGAAACCTTTTCAAGCGCTCTATGGTCGTAAATGTCAATCTCCGATTTGTTGGAATGAAGTTGGTGAGTCTCAAATCACTGGTCCTGAACTAGTCCAAGAAACGACTGATTGTATTGCTCAAATCCGTCAAAATCTCCTTGCTGCTAGTAGTCGTCAGAAGAGTTATGCTGATAAGAGACATAAACCCCTAGAATTCAGTGTTGGTGATTTTGCTTTACTCAAAGCTTCCCCTTGGAATGGAGTTGTTCATTTTGGAAAGAAGGGAAAACTAGCTCCTCGTTTCGTTGGACCTTTTGAGATTATTGATAGAGTTGGTCGTGTTGTGTATCGCCTCAAACTTCCTGTTGAACTCTCTAATATTCACCCGGTGTTTCATGTTTCTAACCTCAAGAAGTGTCTTGCCGAGGGTAATCTCCACATCCCAATCGATGAAGATAGTATCGATGAGACTATGCATTTCGTTGAGCAAGCCGTTGAGATTATGGATCATATGGATAAAGTTACTAAACGAAGCCGCATTCCTTTGGTTAAAGTTCGTTGGAATTCTAAGCAAGGCGCCGAGTTTACGTGGGATCGTGAGGACCAGATGAAACTCAAATACCCCCATCTTTTCGTTGATTCTCTAATTTCGGGACGAAATTCCCGAAAGTAGGGGATACTGTAACCTTTCGGGTTTTCAACTTTTACTTGTAACTGTTACCTGACCCATTTACGGGTCCGGGCTCTATCAATAATAAAATTCCCGAACTTATCGATTTATAATTACTATATTATTTATTTATCGCTACATCTATTTAACTTTAATGTTTTTAACCCAAAATATAAAGTTCTGACCATCCTGTGTCCATCTCCAAACTTGAGGGTTCTATCTGTAAATATTGTTATAATATATTACAAAATGGATATCCATTACCTTACCCGACCCATATTCATGTTTTTGTAGACCCGAAATCAATCAATCAACAAATTAGCTAGCAAAAATCAATTGTAATCAATTTATGGTTTGGGAAAATCGTTTATGTATGTTAGGCACGGCCTCACCGTCAATCTAATTAAGTTAATTATACCATGTTGACTCGTTTTTCCCCTTTTAAATCGTAAACGTTGATTATATTGCAATTAATTACATGGATTTATTCCTTGTAATTAACCCTATATATGATTGAACTAGTATGGACGTTTGGATACTCATTCATTGCGTTTCTTGGCTGGCCCTGTTTCCCTCTCGTTCTCCCTCTTCTGATTTCATTTCAAGGTAATTAAATATATGTTTTAAATCGCGATTTCAAGGGGATCAAAACCCCTAACCTTGTTTTGTTTAATTGTAACGGTTGGAACCAAATCGGAATTAGGATTTCTGTAAACTGTTTGGGGATAAACAATTTCAGTATTAAATTTTGGGAAACTGATTATGTTTGCATGTCTTCTAGGATGGTCTGCTGGTAGCGCATGTATGTTTGGGGGCGGAGGTCACGGGTTCGATCCTCCGGCACACCGTTTTTTTTGGAAAGTTTTTTTTTGTTCTCTTTTAAGTGAAATTAAATAATGATATTGATTAAACATGATTGTTACACAAAAACCGACCTTTTAATAATCGTTAATTCACGTTTTCGTTCAAATGCACGTTTTTCATATATAATTAAAGGTACATATATAAATAATGCACGTTTTTCATAAATAATTCACATATTTCTAATGCACGTGTTCCTTATATAATTAAAAGTACATATATAGATAAAGAGGTTTATAATTTAAAAACTACCGTTTTAATCAAGAAATTTTATAAAAATAATATTTATGTTTTCTTAAATCAAAATAATAATTTAATAATAAAGCCTTATAAATATAATATTATTATAACATTAATTGGTTATCGCTTAACTAATGCCGTAATCAAGATCTTTTAAACACATCCTTTACTCTCTTAGGCGTGCGCGTGATCCTCTTTCCTCATTCTTATCATCCTAGTCATCCTCGTTCATCTTGAGGTGAGTACCACATTCCTCTCCATTTTATTCGTTTTTATCACGTTTTGGGGACATGTGCATAACTTAGTATATTTTCACATTTATCTATACACAAAACTGTAACTATTTGTCTCATGTGTTAACTAATCTCATGCCGTACTTGTTATATGTTTATGTGCTCATTGTGAACCGCATTCGGAGAGGTCCAGCATAATCTCAGAAAATAGTATGATCATACGCTAGTCGTTATAGACTTGTGCTTTTCGACATCTCATTTTATTTGCTCATTGGTTGATTTGTTAATATCATATGACTTGTTGCAGCTACGTATTTTATTATATACTGTATGTATAACTGAACTGGTGTGTTGCTCACTCAACCTCGTGTTGAGAAACTATATTATTTTCAACGCATATGCAGGTCACCGTATGATGTGAAGTATTTGGACTTAGAAGATTGTTTTAGGACTTTTGCTAGAAGGATTTATATTGAGACAATGAAATTCATGATTTTTTTTATTTGATGTTTTGTTTTGGATTTTGTAATGAATAATGGTGTTATTTAAATTTAATAAACAGATATTTAAATTTAAAATATTTGCATGATAGTAACCTTACGAGCTGTGACAATCAGTTCACGCTCCGACATTTCCGCCGTAGGTTGGGGTTTGACAGTGGGTTCAATGCACACCAATGAGATCATTAAGATTGGTTTGTTCAATTACATCATGTTTATTTAAAAGCTTGTATGTTTAGTGTTTGTTGAAACGTGTCAGATTGGTTGGGTTACCCAAAACATTTTTTGTCCAAATTTTTATAAACAATTGATGTTCGTTATAAGTATTATTCCAATTATTATCAATTTTTTTAAGTTATGAGATTTAATGTATTAAAAAATGCCGTTTGGGCAAACTTTAACCAACTAATTTCATTTTATATTAATGCTTTTGATGTAACCTGTTAGTGATAAAACATAACCTAATTGACCTTATTCACATTAAAACATGTCAAAATGTTGCCTCTAATCAAGAACCTTCACTTTCAATTAAATATAATAACTAAAAAGATAATGAGTACCTTGACTTCCTTGAACCACAATTGCTTAAAAATTTGGATCACCAAGGATAGTTGAAAACTTGAAAACATAAGTGAACTGTGAACGGGTGGATTATTGTACTGTACACTGATCTTGCAATAACGTCGAATACTTATTATTGGCTTACCTTAAAGGATCGTTAGTCTAAAATAATAATAATAAGATAAGATGAGACAGAGAATAGTTAGATAAATTAATTATAAAAAAATATAAAAAGAAATTAATAATAAATGACTGCATTTGAAAGGCGACACCTGCAATAGCTCCTCTCATATGGATCTATGTCAACCAATTGGACATGTTGTTCCGAAATATAGAAACATCACCAACATCTGCCTACTCACTCTCTATTTCAGCCTCCTAAAGATATTTAAAAAATAAAATTAAAAAAAATTCATGTAGTGATTTAAAACTATATTTTAGAAAATAAAAGCTTATTACTTTCTTAGCTCGTGCTTCAGTTTTCCTTTGTTATTGCCTAAGTTTATATTTTGTGAAGCGGGTAATTTGGTGAATTCATATTCTTCGAATGTTGACTTTGAAGGAGAATCATACCACTTGATGTAACATCCGCAATTAGTAGTTATACCGTCATCTAAAAAGAAATTTTAAAAGGAGAAAAATTCCATAATACAAAATCTCATTCTTTATAACTCCAACTACTGTTTTTGCAGAGTAAACAAACTATAGGGCAACACTATAATTTGAGAAGAACCTGGTGCAAAATTGATGATCCCATATGTTAGGAACAGGAAGGAATACCATCAGCAGCTAACCTTCGTCTATACTGATAAAATTAATGAACATTGGATACTATAAACATACCCGATTATAGTTACACTCCTCTTCAAGAAAATGAACATGCAATAGAAAAGATGATTGACGAGGACACTATATAAACATAACTTAATTGGTTTCCAACTTGAACTACATTTTCAGAATATCTGAAAAAGACAAAGCAGAATAAGGCAAATTAAAGGTCTTTTTTATCTTAAACAGAGGGATATTGACACGCCTTTGTTTAAAATATAAATGAACGAAAATAAACAAAAACAAACATGTTCATTTTATTTAACGAACGAACATGAACAAGAAATTTTGTTCGTTAAATGTTCATGTTCGTGCTCGTTCGGTTCGTTTAAAGGCCAATTCACGTTAAGTGATTTTAGAATTTTGGTAGACTTACCTAAAATGACGATAAGGGCAACCATGATGGTCTCCAACTTTAGGAATTGATAAGATAATCTTTTGACAAGAATAAGGTGTGTAATTGTGACGTATGTTGTATGCATATTCTTTGTTAATGTCTCTGAACCAACCTGATGTTAATAATTGAAATTAAAACATTTAAGTGTATAGTATTTAATCAATGATTACCTTATGAGAAAAACTTTGCTTTCCAAAATGAAAGTGCATCATCTAAATTCAACTCAACACCC